>NC_142670.1:17321449-17531449 GCF_964200805.1 Pocillopora damicornis
GAAAAGGGAATGCCAGTTATGAATTTTAAAATAGTAACATGACAGGACGGATAATGCATGCACTGTAAGTACCTCCCGTTGTTCCATACAAAGCCTTAGAAAAGTTTTCTAAGGCTTCGTATGGGACAACGGGAGGTACTTACAGTCCACGCGTTTTTCCGTCCTGTCATGTACAAAAAGATGGAATTAAAAAAACTGCTAGAATATAGCATATCTATTCACTGAGGTTTTAATCATTAGCTGTCACACATAGATATAAAATAGGGTTTCTGAAAAAAACCAGAGCAATGAAACTAAAGATTCAGGAGAAGCATATGATTTTAACTTGTTTATTGATGTTCTCACCTGAATTCCATCTGGAATGAGAACTCTGCAAGACTTCTGTTTTATCTTGAATTCAAACATAAAATTCAATTATTTGTAGGCAGGTTAAGGAGGAAATAAAAGAATGGATACATGTTACACAAAAAGAATCCCCTTACAATAAAATAAAGCAGAAGCATATTGTATACATGTCTATGCTTCTGAATACAGCTATAATAAGTATTTTTTAAGTAATTATCTACATATGTTAACCGAGTGCAATATATGGTCATAAAAGCAATTTTATTCTAACCTTCTTACTTGAATGGTGCCTTGTGTATCAAATATATCAAGTTCAGTACCTCCAGAGTCACAAGCCGGGCTTTTGGGGCTACAAAATAATAAAATAATCATCGAGTTATGTCAGGCCAATAGTTTTCTACAATCGTATGAAAGTTTAAAATGTGCTTCACTTGTGCTATATATACGGATTTGTCGTTCTTAATTACTAATGAAATTCCGAGGGTGTGACTCAATTACTCCAAGAGAGAATATCCAAATAGGTTACAGAAATCGTTCGCGAATTGTAAACTGTTAATATGTTGACAAAATTTCCCTAAATTATGGTGCCGGTACGAATCTATCATTCATAATCGCTTATGACATTCCGAGACTAAACCTCAATGAATTGAACAGAAAATATCCAGGAAGGTTACAGAAACAGACTCTCAAAAGCTGCTCTTGAATTCGATAACTGTAAACAACAATTATTTACGCGAACCATGTGCTTACACAGGACGAAATCATATGTTTCCGTATTTCTGAAACGTGGCGGAAACATGCAACTCCATGTTTCCATTATGTTTACGTAAAAGTGGTCCGGTTCCGTTGTATACGCAGCAACGGAAACGCGAGGAAACGTCACGAAACCGGTAACGGAAAAACAGGTTATCCATCGTGTTTCCGGAACGGTTTAACATGTTTCTGCCACGTTTCCGTTTACGGATTCTTGCAATTTCGTCCTGTGTTACCAGCGCGCTTGTGAGGTCAAATTGCCAGAACACCGTTTAATTGCACGATCAAAGCTCGGACGCTTCTTGCAAAATGTGAAGACTACCAATTTTAGAGATTAATTCTTCAGTTTCCAGCATAACGAGAAAAATATCGTATCGCAAGCATGTTCATCATAACGCCTCGAGATGTTGAGCGAAGAGAAAGTGGCTCCATGTTTTGTGACACAAACCATTTCCTGAAGTTCGAACGAATCGAGTAGAAAACATGAAAACATAGCGCTGAAAAGTACGACAACCAAACAATTAAATTCACTCATTCCGCTGTAGAATCATCTCCATTTTGGCCGTGAGTTTGTTTGCACCACACATCGGCGGTCTGTAATTTGATTCTCAGATGTTTGACGGTTTCTCACATGACAATATCGTCAAAATCAAATTACCGCGTTAGACTTAATATAAACATGAGCATCGCTTACTCAATCCCATTTTATTTTAATTTTGGGAAAGGCCATCACTTCGTTCTTAGGGTAAAACAACACATCTTCGGCAAAGCGCAATTTTTAAAAATGAACATAGTAAATCCTGCGATAATTAATTGAAGAGAAAAAAAAGTAGAAACTTGCTCTCGCCGTTCGACATCATTTGAAAACTTTCTAGGCAAAACGAAATACGTAGGATAACTTCTTTTCCTATAACACCACGACTGTATTAAACTTTCAAACGAAAGGACAAGAAATAACTTGAAGAATACGAGCACTATGCAATATTATTCGAGCGATGAACCGGCGTAAGAGTTTTTAGGCGATGAATGCCAGAGTCAATGTTTAACCGAAACGTGATCAGTTGAATTCAAAACTGAAGCTAGTATCAAACGACGATTGGAAAAAAAAAAGTTTGAATTTTTTCTGGGTCTTAGCGTAAGAGAAAACCCAGATAGGACACGACTTACCTTCTCTTCTTTCGCGGATCCTTTGCAGTTCGCTTCTCTTTGTTAATGACCTCTTTTCAGTCTGTTTTCAGAAGCGAGTTTGTATTTCCTTCTCGCGTTGCTCTTCGCTAGAAACTCGCCTTTTTACTTATGCCCTTTATTGTTCTCTTTCGTGTTCCTCTCGCTGTAATCTGCCTGCTATTTTGGCGTCCTTTGTAACTTTCTTGCGCGATTTTCTGGACTCGCTTTACGCCGTTTACTTGTTGCTTTCTTTGGTCACTCTGTCTCTTTATATCCAGCCTATTTTCGATTAAAACCCTCTCTCCACGAACTTGAATTATAACAATTTCCTCCGGTTGACAAAGCTTAAACTATGCCGGTATTGTTGTCTTACGGGTTGTTTAGAAATTGCAAAATACTGAGAAGTACTGTTCAACTACATCCTGACCAGTTTGATTTCCCGCTCAAAACGCGGGTGGCAAATTTCATCTACTAGCTCACGTGAAGCCCCCGTACAATGCCTAACCGTGTGCCCGCAGGACGCTACAATGCAGTTCGACGTTCGATTATGCGCACTTTATCGTCATCTGACGGTGTCTCTTGGCGCACACTGATGGGGAATCCAAGTTACGCACGCAATCGCGCCTGCGCATTACCTTCTCCCTCGCCCTTCCATTAAGTAATGGCTAAGATAGTGCCCGTGGTACAGTTGGCCGCGCATGCTATTTTGACTTTTTGAATTACTTATATTGAACCAAGAGTAAGGAGGTGAGTTTTAACCATTTTCATTAGGTTAAAATAATGTGAAAAGTAGGTCATCTCTGCTCATTTAGCGACCAGTAATATAATTGTTTATGTAAACGACTAACGGTGCATGCAACTAGACAAACGTAAACTACATGTATGGAACCACACCATACCAACCATACATCTGATCGGGCAATAGATCTGATAAATTCGTTTTATTGCCATTTAAATTCGATCCTTTGAAATTGACAACACTTATGCTACATCACGTCCCACTGAGATTCTGAAATAAAGAGCAGAAAAAAAAGATGGATTTGGGAACATTTTGATATTGCAAACCTCCTTATCACTTACTTTACCATCTTCAAGAAAACTTTTCAAATAAATGACAAAAATCTAGTTGTTTCTTTTCCTTTCTTTTTCTTCGTTGCTTTGTTTTATTTCGTTGTTGTTTTTTTTTTCTGACCTTTAAATAAGGGAGCATTCATGACCAATCACAGAGCGCTTACTGCCTGTAAGAGTACTAAAGCGTAATACACATAAATGTAACCAATTATGATACGATTACACAAAATTCATAATTTTTTCAACCAGCATCGATTTAGTCTGTGTCGCAGTAGCGGAGGTGACACGAGGGCATGCCATTTATGTAGTAAACATAGTAACCGTCGCAATTTATCACTTAGACGACGCTTTATGTCTAAATGCCAGTTGAAGGTGTTTCTTCGAAGCATCATACCAAAAATGGCTTGCCCATCCTCCTACCGGTGTTGAGTGAGAACTTCATAAATGCAGTACAGGGCAACTTCAATACAGAATTTCATCATCATTACAACAAACTCGTATTTTTCTGTGAGAAGAATTTTAAATAATTAAAAATAAAAAACCTGAGATTTTTTTGGGAGTGATAAAGAATTAAGATAAGTTTTTGGGTTTTTAATGGTAATGGTACTAAGTGGAATCCAGTTTGGTCAGTAATAATACGAGTGACAAAATCTGACGACTGCGCAGCGTGATTCCGAGTTGTTTATCACGAGTGTGATTACAGACCTAATTGGACGACATGAAGTCTTATCACCAATTTATCACAAAAAATTACAATTTCCAAGAAAAGAAGTATAGTCAAGTTACGAGAGAAAGGGAAAATTTGCATTTAATAGACTGATACCAACCTCACTACTGTGCTCTAAACTATTGCCACTGTTCATGGGAAAAAATTCTCCATTTTGAAGAAAGTCTGTACACTGTTGTTATGGTGATTGAAACCAAGGTTTTGATTGCTTGATTGGTTTAAACTACAACTTTGAATGTGACGGATCATTAATTTGTCGGATTACAAACTCTCTGATAGCAACTTGGCAATCGAATTAGTGGAAAATAGGAGTTTTTTTAACCAATCACAAGCAAAGAAATGATATATATATATTTTTTAATTATGCTCTGAATCGTTCTCTGAGAACTAATATATAAAAAGGAGAAAAAATAAAATCAAATAAAGCAAAGAAGCAAACTAATACTTAAGATGCAGCTCTGTTTGTTGTTGAGCCGGCTGAGGTATACAAACGACTTATTCGTTTATCGTTCAGTTTATTCCCGTGTGTGTGTTGCAAAATCCATTATAATTGTCGAGGTAGGATGCTTTCTTTTCATTGAAAATAGATATGCATACTCTTGGAAGGCGAATCCCTCGTTTAGCAAAGCGTAATCAGATTAGTTTCTGTTTTAGAGAATTTTTTACATAAGTTACATTCTGCAAGCATCTTAGCGTTCAGATGCTGTAGCTTCTCTCTTTATCATACATTTTTATCTCTTTCAAAGAAGTTGTGTATAACCCACTAATCATTAAATTTCTTCTGAATGAGTTAAAGCGAGAGAGATTCGAGACATATTTGCCCGATACAATAAATACGAAATATAAAATTATTGACATTTAGGTGGGTTTCTTGTTAAGAAAAGAAAATGTTCATATCGAGAAAGTAAGGCACATTGCTAATTTTTAATAACACAAGTCGCCATTACTTCCTCTGACTGGTACGTAAGATCAGTAATGTACATTACATTTTTCGTGAGAGAAAAAAAAGTGCTTAAACCTTGATTACCCTTATGGTCCTTAAAGTCAGTACCATGAATTTGGAAAACTCGAAAGGCCCTCTGAAATAGAAATATTATTGAGAACTATTCCATGTTTAAACAGCGTAACAACATTTATCACCAGTCAAATGTGCTGCGAAAAATGCGCCTACAGCTTTATTGTTTTCAAAATAAACTTTCAAAATAACCAACTTGCAAAATTACATATCTTGTTCATACCTTGTTTTCTATCCAAGCGATGTGATAGCGCCCTTACCAGTGGGAACTGTTTAAAACTTTGTTCTGGGGATCAAGTAACGGGTAGGTAACTTTTTTCACTACATTTTACCTCTTCATTTACCGAGAGAGAGGTTACAAAGGAAGAAATCGCGCACTGTAATTTTTTAGTTTCACTTTCCCGTGTGTTTGTAAACAAGTATTTGATTAGTTTCCGCTTTACATTTTAGAATAATCCTTTTCTTTCTTAAAATTTCTTCAATGTCAAGGTTTGCAATAATCAGATAATGACTAAGAACAAGAAATAAGTACATTTTCTGAGTGATTGATCAACCAGCAAATCTTGTACAGTAGATGACGGCTAGATTTCTTTGATCGATATGATCTCATGATCTGTTGATAATAAACTATGAGAAAATAAAACTGCGAGGGTATATTTGAATATTTGATGGAAGAACCTCGATTTTTTTAGTAAATAAGATACAGTTTTCTGGTCAGGTCCAATTTTCCAGAATATCTTATAACGTGCAGTACAGCAGTGACTATTTCAAGGCGTTCATTATAAAATTTATAGCTCAGTGTTGTTCACCCAAATAATGGCGCTGTTAATATTTCAAAAAGTAGAGTTCTCATTACTCTCGTAATCTCTTTCCGAGAATCCTAAAGGCGATCGAGAAATGGGATCGTCTGTTTTATTTTTCCTCCGTAGAAGTAGGATTTAAATCAGCGAGATTTGAAATCAGAGGGTAAATGAAGATATAGATAAAATATTCCAATCACAACATAAACAATTATTTGTTGGTACACAAGGAATCATTCGAGTTCCCACCGGTCAAACCAGAAAAATCTGTGCCATTACGGTACGAGCTTCCTCCACCTCCGGCTTGTTTCGCATGGGTACCACCACATCGCCCAGAGTAGCCATCACCTCTGCCTGATGCACCATTATCCTCTGATCCACCTCCCCCACCACCAAACCCACCAATTTCTCCTGGCGCAAGACCCCAGTAGGAAAGCTTACTTAGAGACATAGCGAACCCAACTGGAACGATGGAAGAAAATAAAAAGAATCTCATTTGTACGAGAAGTTTGTCAAACTTAGTACAGGACACCATAATGACCACGTTCGATACAATAGTGTGATTTAGTAAGAGGACGGGTTTTCGTTTCAGAACGGGAGAGCGCACGGATAACCTGGACACAACTCTATTTCGACTTCCGTTGATGGCGTTGCCGTTCTCCCTAACAAGTTCTGGGCGTCATTTCGCTGCTTTTCCCATCGCGATCAAAACGCCCAGGAATTATGTAAATTGCGCTCTTTTGTACGAGATAATACTGTTTGGAATGATTTCAAAACTCATTTCCAGGATAATGAGGGCCCCTTCCCTATTTTGTTCGGTGTATTTGTGAGAATTTACCGCTACATTTTTTTAGGAAATACGTTGGTTAGCAGGCGATCCAAGATTTCAGTTCGCTTTAAATTTAGGACTAAATGCGGCGGTTTTTCTTCCATACATTCCTCTAACCTTACATGAGAATTATAAGAGTGGAATACTGTTGAATTTGATCGTGAATTAAACTTCCTGCATGTTGAAGTTAAGCCAGTCAATCAAAGTTATATATATTACGATGCTTAACCACTTTATTACTTTGTTTTTTTATGTCATTATCGTTTTCACCGTGAGGAATGAATGCGGATTGAAATCAGATGCCTACAATTCCAGACTTAGCTCAGGTTTGCATTTTTTATGTCTTAAATTTTAGATCAGTGCCGATGAAAACTAAGACAAGAAAGTTATGCTCACGCTGTGCGAGGAAAATGACAACCAATTTTATTGGTTTTATTTGTTGTTGCTTGTTGCATAACTCTTAAAGAAGATCATGTTGTCGTCCTTGTGATGGCGATCTTTAAAGAGCCCAAGTTTCCATTTTCAAGAACAAACATAATGCTGACGTGTCGTTGCAACGACTGCTAATTAATTTATAAAACATAACGGAGAGAAGTTGTCGACCTAGTTTCTTACCGCTGTTTTTGCTAAGCGCGCAGTTGTTAACTGACGTTACCGTCCTCTTCCTAAATCACCTTAATAGTTCCTTAGTGCTCTCTCTCCCTCCCCCCTCGACGCTGACATTGTGTCGCATTTGCAGTATCTCGTTGGCCAATTTGAAGATAAAAGTTCATGCCTCCTTTCTGGAGAGAAGAAAGGGAAATTATGACCAGTCACTAATCAACAACGCTGCCGATGAAGCCCAAGCCAGACTTTACAACTTTTCTTGGGTTTATAGACATCAGATTCAAGCATAAGGTCTAAAAGGTGTTTTATTGAAGGCTCTGACTTACAATAAACATGACGCACTTATTGACAACTTTTCCACTTGTTACAATTCTCTTTGCTTTGTACCATGTTCCTCTAGAAGGCACGTTCGTGTTCAAATTATCCTTACTGTAAAAGCCATGTTTGATGAGCACGTTTGAGCCAAATCACGGAGTTATTTGAATATCACGTTCTACAATGAATTAGAATTCTCAAAATGAGTTAAAAAATCTAGAAATTAACTACAAATTAGACTTCAACTCACTACCAAATATCTAATCTAGTGATATTCTTAGACCTTTTCATTACTTTTTTTATTTTGAGTGAATTATTAGTAATGTAAGCATGATCTATATGGACATCACTTTAAGTCCTAATGATTATAACGCTCGCAAAGGAGTTATGAAAATTCTATTAAATAGGCTACCTAGCTTATTGATAAACTTCAAAACCTCTAATAAACAATGTCTTGTATTTTTGTTTTTGTTTTTTGAAGCGTAGTCTGGGTGCAAAATTCTCACAAGCGAGTTGTGAAAATAAACAATTGTAATTTTTACCGAACCACTAAACTCCCTGGCATACCTAAACGTTTTTATAAGTTATTTGATAAATCTGTACTCGCGATAAACGTCCTAAATTCACGAAAAAAAACGTCACTTTACATCTAGGTTGTATTGTAATGCTCGAAAAGGAGTTATAAAAATTCTAAAAATCAAATATTTAGGTTACTACTTGGGTAACTTAATAAACTGCCTAAGAACTGATTAATGACTTCTCATCCAATAAAATGTTAACTATTCTTTTGTTACATTTTTAATTCTTCTTCTTTAAGAGATAGTGATGAAATAGAAAAAAAACAAAACAAAAAAAAAAGATATCAATACTTAGCTGTGGAACTGGGGTATTCATAAAGTTGTTATGATCATGCAGAGTCTCTCAGAACTAAAGCCCAGGCCGTAAAATTTTCTGAGTTCTTTCATATAATCTGAAGCCCCAAGTAACCGTTACTGTAACTCTTACTAAATAAAATTCTCGCAAACGTGTAAAAACGTTTTATAAAATTAACTATTTAGATCATCAGGATATTATTAAATATTAACGATGTGAGATGTTAAACAGTAAATGCTTTGTTTCTTTTAGATCAAAGAACCTAGAAATGAGCTATTAATCGCTAAAACATGCAATTTTGAAATATGCTAAAAAAAAAACACTAACAGGTAGTTAAACTTGTCAAAGTCAACACACATACACGCACAAAAATTAAATAAAATAAACAAACAAAAAATAAAATTTAAAAAGAAAACAGACAAGATCAAACCGAAATGAAGACAGAACTGCCATCACACGCCCATTCAGAGATAGCGCCCAATGTTCAATAGCATGTTATGCAATCCATAGTTCAGCTAACTAATTTATGTTATTATTTTATCGAAGGGAAAATAAACAAAAAGGATTGTTTTGACTAAGATACTTCCACAGACACTAAATAATGATTACTAGAATTCCATTTCTTCTTGAATTCTTGAATTCTCTTCTTCAGTCCTTACGGTCTCTTTAGTAATGGAAGGAGTAAAAGCACATTGATTTATTTATTGCAAAATGTGTGTATTAATAATTTGTTTGCTTGATCAACCAATCGTCAGTCGGTCAACTGGTTCAGGCTTCTGACTCAGCAGGCAGCTAGAAAATGAATCAGTTTATTGCCATGCCCACAGCAAGGGAAACAGTCAGGCATCTTTATAGCTGAGAAATGTTACAAAAAGTGTGAGAGCTCTGGAAGACTCAAAGATGCCATATTTAGTGTCAGTATTGCAAGTCAGGTCTTGGCCGTTCACTGTGACGAAGTACAATGTACTCAAGTATTCTTCTTTTCTCTTAATTCAATCACTTCTGATGTGGACCGCCGCGTTTCAACTTTCCTCAGACAATAATGAGGACAGATTATATGTTAATTCATCACCACTTCGAGTCTATGTCGGCTGATTTATAAAGAATTCTACCTTCCTCTGTGTCCTCCTTGTCAGGCTCAAGCCGCTTCTTTTCTTCTTCTTCTTCTTCTTCTGCTTTTTGAGCTTTTATAAAAGATGAACAGAAAACAAAAAGTAAATTAGAACTCAGTCTTTCAATTTATTTCTTTTTCCTGTACCTTAGCATGTTTACGAAACATTCATTTTTCATTGGCTACCAAGATGAAAGATGTGCCTCAATAACTAATCTGGTGCCTTAACCTCTTGAGTGACAAATAAAAAACCCTCCCTCTCCTTTACCTTCATCACAAGGTATTGGAATTTCTTCACTCTCAACTTTCTCCTCAGATTTGCCAGCTGTGTGATAGCAAAGTTATTTATTATAATGAGGTAAAGTACATAAATATATAAAGTTGTCTAGATGGTAAACTCGGCCCATGGCCCTTCTATTAAATCAATAAATTGGCCCAGTTAGCTTTAAATTTATAAAAAATACATAAATGATAATAATTATGATAATGATAATAAAGCTTGCATAGTATGCAAAAATAACTAGGTGAAAGTTATGGTAAATAATGTATAGTTCTTAAAGAAAATGAATCGTTGTATTTACCTTCCTTAGTTTGCTCTTCTGTGTCAAGCTTTTTTTCTCCTTCTGAAGGAATTGAATTAGAACATATTGTACCTATTAAATGATGTTCATTTGAAGTATTCCAATTGACGAAGGTCAACGTTTGCCACCAATTCATCGATCACTTTTGTCTCTGTTGCTTCAGATACTGAATAGGTGTGTATACACAGCCTACACGTAAATGCCCTTGGAATTTAACTCGACCGACGCAGAGAGCCGAAAATGAACGAGGCAAAGCTGGTGCCCTCTTCCGTCTTCTCCAGAAGACAAGGTACATTAGTACTCAGCCATTCAATCTTGTTTTTACTGAAGCATTTCATGAAATATTTTTCTGTTTCTGTTTTTCAGCGACTGCGAAGGTGAAAGATATGTTTCCATAACCTCCTTAACCTCTTGAGTGACCAATTAAAGTTACCCTCTCCTTTACCTTTGTCACTTGCCCTTGGAATCTCTTCACTCTCCACCTGCTTCACAGATTTGTCAGCTGTGTGATAGCAAAGTTATAAATTAAGATGAAGTTTAAGGACCTTAAGACTGACGTATATAAAGCAATAGAGTTGCTGTCACTGTCACTTTGTCAGTAAGCCAGGAAATTGGCCCAGATGGCAGATAAGTTTAAGAAAAGGTGACTTCCACTATATGCGGAAATAAAGGAAACTTATGTTACACAATGTACAGTTCAAGAAAAAAATCATTCTATTTACCTTCCTCAGCTAGCACTTTAGTCTCAGGCTTTGCCTCTCCTCCTTGGCCTGCAGAAACTTGTACTTAGTACAAAAAACTTGTAGTCAACGAATGACATTCATTTGAATAATTGAAAATAACGAATCGAAAGTGATCGACATTGTGGGAGGATCACCAGAGAGAGGACATAAGCGGAAAATTCGGGAGCGTTGAAATAGTCGACGGTAAAATTTTGCCACTTCTTAAAGCCTTTGTTCAATTGCCACCAATTTGCCAGATAACTGTTATCCCTGTCGCTTCAGGTACTAAAAGAATGCGCACAAAAGACCTCAATGCAGATACCCCTCAACTTTAAAATATTTCGACTCAGAAAGGGGAAAAAATGTTGAGACTAAGCTGGTATTTCAGTCAAACGTTTTTTCAACAACTTAAAATTGAAAATATCTTGACATTAACCAAAGTATGGTTATGTGTCCACCGAAAACAATGTGTACGACAATTGTTATATACATTTCAAAGCTTGTATCAAGAGCTACGAGTTACATCAACGGCGAGCCTCCACATATAAAAAAGGTTCGTGTAAGCACCTTAAACTTCAACTCCTGTAGTAGGATCTTTCATAAATTCAATGTGAAATAATGGTTTCATAAAAATAGACACTTATCAGCATCAGAGCCTTCCGTCAAAGAGTAGACAATCCTAGTTACAAAAGGAGTTCAACATATACCTTCTTTTTGACTTTTTCGTCGTTTTATTTCACCATGATGAACAGCAACTGCAATAAAGAATATCCTTCTTTTAAATAAGTTGTAAATTGTTTGGGAAAGGGTTCAGCGTTGATAACAAATCTTATTTAAGTCTAACTACATTCAAACATGAATAGAACTACCCCCTTCCCTCTATTCCGCCAAAGAGGATTAAAACAGTTTCAAGCAAAATGTGCGAACCTCAACTTTATTTTACTCACACAACTACCTACTATACTTTAGCGTGGGAAATTAGAAATTCGCTTTTTGCGTTCGATTCTCCGTTCCATTTCATTTTTTTTTCTTAGAGGTAAGCTTGCCGCTAATAATTATTTATTGATGTTATTAACCAGGTATTACGCAAGAGTCTTACCACCAAAATATACAACGCCTCATGTTGAGTGCGTTAAGGACATAAATCCTTCTAATTTTGCACAATTTCCTTTCACACCTAGTGTCCGCAAGACTATCAATCCAAAGTTAAAAATTTTTTTTTTTTGAATTTGCAATGACTCGTTACCTTCAGTAGGTAGGGAAGGCTTCTCTTATAAATTCCTTCATAGGTGAGACTTGGAGTCTTTTTGCTTACCATACAAAACTGGTGGTAACAGCCAGCACTAATAATATAGTTTCCTGCAAAAAAGTTATTTACCTTCCATAGTCTTTTTAGTGGCTGGTCTGATATCAAAATCATCCTCATAATCTGTTTCAAACAAGAAGAGTGAAACATGTCATGACTTTTGTGGTTCGTTTATTCTTCAAATGAATTTTACAGAAAATAATATTCGTATGACGTAATTCAGATACGAAATCTTAAAAAAATCAAATAAACAAACATAAAATACTTTCGATAAAGTTTACTGTACAGTTTAGGCTCCGCATTGAATGCGCATAAACTTAACTTCTAGCACGATAGATTACTCAGTTGAGTTAAAACTTGGTTAAACTTGTCATACAGCTCGCATTATTTTACATCTGCGAGTTTGTGCGCATGAGATAGTCTGTTGAAGTCATACTTTAGCAAAAGACAGTTGATTTGATCGAATACTTTCAAGTTCTTTTATTCGTTCCTACTACTTTATTTCTTGCAAAGTAGTTGGCGATTTTTAGGAACAGTTGTAAAAAGCGGTTGAAGTCAGCTTCAGTACTGATATTGTGAATGAAGCGGCTGTCTACGACTTAATTTCATATTTTTTCATGAATGAAGTTTCAAGAGGAAGAACAACAACATCAACTGAAAAAATGATAATAATAATAATAAGTATAATAATAGGCAGGAAATTTCAATTCAAGTTAGAAGACATTATACCTGAGGAAGATGGAGTCTCATCCCCACCACAGGCTTGTTCCATTGCTGTTGATGGTTCAAATCGTTATGTTAGAGTTATTTATCAGATAATAAAAGCAAAAACGTAAAACATTGAATGATAATTTCAATACGTATCATTCATTTATTAGATCTGCATCATATTGACAACGATAGTACCTTTGTTGCACATGACACCTGTGCAGGTTACTAATTTAAAGGGATGGGGATCTCAAAGGGGAAGTTCAGAAACTGGGTCGTCGGAAAACTGTCGTCAGAATTGTTGTATGTAACTTGTGAAAAACCAAAGGATTTTTTTTGCAATTATTAACCAAAGGTGACAAAATCGATCGCATTTATGTCATATGAGGAAAGATTTCCTTAATCTTTCCCTAGCCAAAATCCACACGCAGAACGTATCAAATTAGAAAAGAATAGTATGTTTCATCATAGGCATTTCAATTTGAAAGGGCTCACCCGTTTCAGTGGATTAATTGATTAAAGTTGAAATCAGAAAGTCAATCACACCTCAACATTAACCTCAACATCAAAACATTATACATTTATAAACATAAGTAATGAGAGCGAGATCTGAGTGGACCTACTAACCTAAAGATTTACCATTTGATTCCCTAGTTTTCTAATTGGCTAGTTTTAAAATGATGTTTTAAAGAAATAAGCATACATATGGAATGCTGACCCGGTTGCAGAGCAGGCAATTCAGGTGCTTCCGCTTCTGGGACTTCGTTGTGTTCTATTACTTGCATTTCAATCTGTTCTCCTATGGGGAAGATAATGCAGACACAAAAACAAACAAAAAATGGGATTAAGAAGGGAAGAGAAGAAACGAAAGAAAGGTATTACACACAAAACCGTAACGAGGCAAAGAGAATATACACATTGGGAATCACTATATTTACCCTCTTCGTTGTTAGCGTGTTCATGTCCATTTTCGATCTGTCCGTGCTGATTATTTACTCCTTCTAAGTAATAAAATAGCAGTAACATATCTTATTTGGTCCTCTCCAAACGGAGAATAAACTACTGTTAGGCCTATCCAAATATTTTAAGGGGGGAGGGGGGGGGTAAGTTTCCAAAGAAACTGTGGCGCTGCGTCGGTGGAGGAGTAGAACACACCAAACTATCTCGTCCACATATTGATTTTAAAAAATCCTTCTACCAGTCAGATTTGTTTTTTCCCTTGAAACTGAAGACCGAAGCTCAACCATTTATTGTTTTTTAATTGCGTGGTTGCCCCTTAATAATTTTCTTAAGTAATAATGATAATTCCAATAATAATTCAAATAAATTTCTGAAGTGCATTGTTCTAATCTCTACTCACACCTATACCCCCTTTCAAGGCCTGATTATGATATGTATAAATGGAATATAGCACCGTACCTTCTTGATTTTGTCCACTGCTGAAAATCGATTGAACATTAGACCACACCTTCCTCAATTTTGCTTTCAGAACAGCTTGAACCTATAAAGTAGAAATTTAGTTAATAAAGTATGTCAGAATATAGATCAAACCGTTTTTAAATTCAAGTTGGTCTCCATGGTTATAACCAACAGCAGAGAAACAAACAAACAACTTTGCGATCATTCATATCTTTTCCATGCCCATTTTTTCTCCTCTTGGGTTATTTTTTTTCTGTCATAAGGACATGAGAGAGACCGTCTTTGATTGACTATAGGAAAATTTCTAATTAAACCCGTTGGAACCACGGGTGTTTGATTCAGATAATTATCTCGCAAAGATGTCTCTTAAAACAACAAATGAAAGAATGTTCCATTCAAAGGCAAGAGAAAAATGGTACCTGTGGAGTAGAAAGGGTATACAGCAGTGGGTTGATAGCTGAATTGATCGGCAAGGCGAACACTGCAATCCACACAGCCAGGTCACCAGGTGGATCAAACGTTTTCTCGACGTGCGACTTGATGCCGATAGCAATGATTGGTATCCAACACAAGAAATCGGTCAGAATAATGAAGAAGACTCTTTTGGCAAGTGCTCTTTCTCTTTTGGCCTGTGTGCTTTGTGCTCTTGCTCGTATTTCACGAACAGTTCCATGCGCACCCACCCGTCTGCTTGACGACCATGATTTCAACAAGATGGCAACATAAGCAACCGTAATAAATAGGAAAAGAGAAAAATTTAAAACGATAAAGATGGAAGTGGAGAATTCCCAGCCTTCTTGTAACTGCGGGGAAAGTTGCAGTGGCAGGCACACCACGTTCTTGCCATAATACCAGTCACCAAAATATCGCATTCCAGACAACGGAAGGAATGCCATGATGCCTCCCACAAGCCAGATAACTACACATATAATACGGGTCTGCCTTGGTGTAATTTTTGCAAACGTGTAAGGAAACACAATGTTCTTGAGCCTGTCCCATGCAATCAGAGAAATCATCATAACAGACACCTCGCTTGAAAGTACAGACATGGCGCCATTGAAATGGCAAAACCAGCCGGTGCGCCACTCATAGTCGTGCAGGTAGTATTCCCCTGACCATTGCAGGTCTTTTATACCTATAATGATGAGGTAAATACCCATGATGCCGTCTGAAATACCCAGATTTACCAACATAATAGACTGGACCATATTGTTATCAGGGAGGAAATACTGCCACCCAACTACAAACATAGACCCAAACAACGAAAGAAGGCCGATAACCCAAAGACTTCTCCTTGGAGCAAGGTTGCGGAACATGGAGTGACAGCTTGCGAAGTTATCATTGAAGGCAAATTCGCAATCGGCATCCTGCCTGAAAAGATCAAGGTGGCAGCACATCAGGTTGGTGTCCAGAATTCTGGAATTAGAAAAAGAAGAGGAAATTAGAAAGGGTACATGGTTAAAACAATGAGAGCAAAATTATGATTATCCAAAACGATCGGCAAAAAAATAGTGATCTATGCTGAGGCAAAGATAATCGATAAGCATTTTTTCATAAATTAATAGCAATTAGAGAGCCTTGCGAAGCATACCTTAGGCAATGGTAATTAATATCTAAATGTGGCTTCATATCAATTCAGTATTTGAATAGATAGAAGATGTTGGCGTTAATGAAAATTTCTTGATCAACTGAACCATAACAGACTGAAGGAAACAAAATTATTAAAATGGTTGCATCACCCACATTACAATTTGAAAATAATTTCTATTTCAAAGGTAATTCAGACAACATCAGCCCCAAATCTCCTATTAAGCCGTCGAGTTAAATTATTATAATGGAGTATTACACTCTGATAATGTGCGGCAGAAGCCCAAAAAAGCCTATGGGGAGCTCAGCCATCAGGTTGTAGTGCATGAACCTGCAAGTTTAAAATAGAAGGTGAAAATAAAGTTAGATTATAATAAATTGTATATCTCATTTTCCCAAGCCCTTCCTTTGACTTTAAGAAAATTAAAAATTATACCCAATTAACTATAATACTCTAAATTAACTTCACACCTGCATCTTATCCGATTGCGATACATGCGGCTTTACTGTAGGTACCGTGATAAAGAACTGCCATTTGCAGTGAACTTACAAAAATCGCAGTTCCTGGGCATGACTGAAAGTCGTGCTGGTGACATTTTGTATTTTATTGCCAAAGATACTTCTGTAAAAAGTAATAACATAATTATTAACTAGCAGATGGTAATCAGGGTCTTGCATTGCCTGATTCTTAAAAATTACACCTGAAGTTGTCGTCGGAACTATCATAGTTCTCCACTGTGTTTGTTTGCTTTTTTGATAATATACACCTTTGCTCAATAAAACCATGTTTATAGCAAGCCACCCTTTTTTTCGTCAAGAAAGTAGATAGTAATAAAATTTCGCTGTTGAAAATTACAATTTACACCACGCCTGTTGGAGATCATGTTAACATTTTCAAAAAATAATTCCATATTGTGCATCTTTCTGTTATGTACATTTTCATATTTTAAAACAATTTAAGAAATTGTTTCGTATGTTTTCAGCTGTACTCACAGGCCCTTGAGGTCCTTAACGCCCTCGAAAATCTTGTCAGGCAAAGCCTCGATTCTGTTCTCCGAGAGATGTCTGAAACAGGTATGGGGGAATTTAAATTAATATACAAGTAACATAGAATAACTAGGGATGGCACATCTAATTTAAACAGCAAAACTGATATCAAAACTATATCACAATTATATAGATCTGGTGACAAAGATTGTGATCCATTTATTATACAGGCTAGTACAAATAGAGGATACTAACTATATTTACAAAGGTGTTCCCTATTATGGCTCTTGATTTTCTATTCCAACTAATATCTGTACAAATTAATTTCCTCAGAAAATTAATCGCATGGCCGTTTTAATCCAAACCTTCGTCCTCAAAATCAAAATTTATAGACTCAGCTAAATTGGAGCCATTTTTTCTTCGTTCAAAAAAGCTCTTTTCCTTTCAAGTTAACTGTATCATTGCGGCTCTATAATCTGAAGGACAAATATAAACAGAAATCTCAGTGCACTTGAGCCGTTTATCGCTTAAACGTTAAAAAGAAAAACCTTGCTAATATGTGATAATCATGCGCTTCTTTGGGTATTACCTCTCTCCATATAAATATGGTTAATTTGTAGACATTTCCATGTCAACCATTATTCACTGAATGAGTTTTTTTCAAAATTCATATGAATGGACTGGTTCTAAAATATGCTTTAGATTGCAACAGATCATAATGAAAAATTACCATTTAAAATCTAAATGTACTTACAACTCGAACAACTCCACTAAGCCCTGGAATTGATCATCATGAAGCCTCTCAATTTTGTTGTAGTCCATTTTCCTGAAAAAGCGCGGTGCAGATGTTAGACTGAAATACACACATGAAGGGATATCTTTAAATCTACTTTTGTCTTAATTATCTTCTTAGTTTACTGCAGTACCATTAACTCCCAGGTTTGATATTTGAATATCATAGAAAAAAAGAAAACATTAGAGCTACATGCAACTTTAATGCTCTCAGGTCAGAGAAAATTTAGAGTTTATTACCAGAAACCTCTGCTCGAGGTCTGGCCCGGGTTGTTCAAAGCTGGGTTAAGATAACTCAGGGTTAGTGTGAGATTTGATTTCAGGTCTGAAAGCTTTAAGAGAAAATTCAGTTCAAATCTTTTTGCTTCCAATTTGATCATTGGATGCTCTAAAAAGAATGGTGAAAAGAAATAAAGAAACCTGAATTAAAAATCAACTCTGGGTTAGGGCTAATCGACCTTTGAAAAACTGGGCCCTGTGGTGTTTAAAGCTGAATTGAAAAATCGTAAGTAGTCTATTGCCCATTTTTACAAAATTATATTATTTGGGTTGCTCTAAGATCTAAGTCAACAAATTCTAAGCTTCTGTCACAAAAATTATTGCAAGACAAAAAATTTTTAGCTGCTTAAAGTATATAAGAAATGTTAATTGTCATAAACTAGGAAGCTGATTTCTTCGCTTCTTGTTGTAATTGCAAGGTAACTCTCAAAGATAATATTTGATTTATCTCAACTTAAGGAGAATATCACTTACAGAAATCTTACAGCTGTAATATTTTTAAAGATCTATGGCGGTAGATATCCAATTTCATTACTTGGCAAATCCCTAAAATGTAATAACAACGATAGTTACAAATATATCATGAAATTACCCATATTGATTCATAGAATAAAATCTCTAAGTACCTCAATTTGTCTCACCAAAGCACATCAACGTAATGTAGCATTCTGAAATTCGTTTAAACAGCTTTACAAAAATTGACCATGAAATCTTCATGACAGGGGGAAAAAATTATCCATAGAGTTTTTTACTAATCCTTATGGAGGAGAATGATCCAGGGGTTGTGGGTCTTCTTTTCTTTCGCTATCCTCATAATAAACGACCTGTTTTAGCGTACTTTCATCTGGCAATTTATTCATTTTTGTCACCAGAACTGTGCTGTTTCAGTAAAAAAACATGAGCGCTCGCAAATTTCGATTTATATACACGTCAGACCATTCAGTTTTACTTTACATGCTTCTGTTAACTGAGTATGGCCACGCAGCTTTGATAAATGTACTCTTGGAAAAATTCATTGACCTCTTTTCACATTTTTTCTTTTGTTGAATGATTACTGTACTCACAGATATTTCAGACTGGAGAGGCTGTTAAAAATTCCATCTGGCAGAGTCTTCAATTTGTTGTTAGACAGATAGCTAATAGGAATGACAAGACAAGAAAGTGCGTTAATTCACAATGTCATTTGAAATTCATTAAAAAAAAGACATACAGACACTGGCCATTAAGAATAATGAAGGAGCTAAATGTAATCGTGTAGAAGCAATGTGCTTAATATAATAAAGAGAAAGGAACAGTTAATGCAGTGCAATCGCCATGGCTGGCTCGCTAATTTTACAGAAAAGGAATAGCCACTTGACAAGTTGAAATTTGATCGCACCCTAAGCACTGCTATCTGAGGCTGGTAGAAGCTGATTATCTCTCCTATTCCAGTGAATTACTCAGTAAAGAAATCATCGAGCCCGTGTTTTGTACAGACACCTAAGTAGTTCACAACAGAAAACTATTTAATGATTAGACACAATCTATGGCACGCATCGATTTCGTTGCTGTATGACTGAAAATCTTCTATTCTGCTTATCAGAACAACAATGACGATACAGTTTGAGATGGTTCAATTGGTTTCTTTCCGTTTTTAGTGCTGAAGGCAATATCAGAAAAATTTGAAAATGGAAATATCTCCTCTAATCTCGTATAATTATTGACGCAATAATAGGGTTACTAGATTATTATTATCAATATAATCACACGAGCAGGCTTCGTTTGGAAGGGAGGTGACATTAAATGCTAATAATCATCCCTTAACCGCTGTTACAGAGCTAAATAGCTAAAAAGCGTCTGCATGTAACTTACAGTTCCTTCAGTCTTTTTAGATCTTGGAATAGTTCGGGAGGCAATTCAGTGAAGTTGTTGTCTTGCAACCATCTGCGTTGAAGAAGAGAAATCTATTTAGGTTTACTGGGAAGTTTACAAATTACTAGTCTATTGGTTATATATTATTGTATGAGCGATAAGAGAAAAAAAGAAATGAAATGTAAAAAAAATAAAAGAATGGCAGAATAAAAACCAAAACACAGTTATTTCTAATAACTGTATCGTGCGAAACACAATAAAGCAAATAATTACATGTGTCTGATCATACATCACAACAAAATGCAATGTCATTCGAAGCAATGCCACACGATAAAGTTCTACGTGGTTATTCAACGAGTGGGAGGGCTGAACTAGAAAATAATACGCTCGAGAGCATGGCGCAGGTAGGAGTGGGACGGATTATATGATGTAACAGAATTTTAGAAGGACAACATCAACAAACTGATAATGGTTTCTCAAGCTGATGCAGTGTTAAGAATTAATCTTCACCTTACTTCAATTCTTCAATTTTTATCAACTTGGAGCAATGATTTGCAGCAGAAGATATATTGATAAAACTTTTCCAGAGAAATTCTTTGACAAAAGAGGTCTCGCTTGAGTGCAGTGAGAATTTAAACCTTTCCTAACTTTTAAAATCTGACTGATTTCGAAAAGTTATCAGTGCTTTCCTATTTTCTGATTCTGTATCATTGCACAGTATGAGTCACAAAAAAGAATTTAATGCATTGAGATCCTGCAGTGGGAAATTATAAATTGCGTAACTTTGTTTCTACGAGTAGCAATGCCTTCAAAAACATTATTTTTATATTCACTTACAGTTCCTCTAAAATTGCCATTTTGTTGAAGGTGCTTCCATTTAATTCTTTCATGTCGTTGTCATTCAGGCGTCTGCGTTATTTATCATATGAACTGATTAATAGAGTTAAGATACGCCTGGGCTCAGTTGTTCGAAGGCCAATTAATACTAACCCAGGGTTAACTTTCAATCTAGGTTTCTTTATTTATCAGTTCAAAAGCATTTTTGAGAAAAAATTTCCAGTTTTTTTTCAGAACATCCAATCATCGAATTGATCATCAAAAAGATTTAAACTGAATTTTCTTTCAAAGCTTTCAGATCTGAAATCATATTTTACACTTACCCTGGGGTATCTTAACCCAGCTTTGAACAATAAATAAATTCTAGGATGGTGACTCGGAACATGGAATCTGATGAACTTGTCAAGGTTTCTCTGTAACACCTTGACTAGTATCAATTTAAAACAAAGACACTTAAGGGGTTTTAGAGCTATTCTGCCGCAAAAGAGGCACATCTTAGCCGCACTTCAAGAAAGATTTGAAAATATTTTATGTATCATTAAATCTGTCAAATTCCTTGTTCCTCTGGACATGCGAAATTGGTACGCAGGTGATAACAGGTATTAAATTTGAGTTTTATCAGCAAGTGTGTGGGTTGGCCGCGACACTCCGTTGTGTGTGATTTGTTCTTTTAGAGCAGAGTATGAGATCAAATGAGCAGGATTTTTTTTTCACCTTTGAACTTTACATATCTTAGGTTCTTAAACAAAGTATACGACTCACTGGTCGGTAATCCTGAGTTTAAAAAATAATAACGACAAATAAATGTTACTCACAAGAATCTCAATTTTGTGTTCCTGTCGAAGATTCCGGGTGGAAGGTTGTGCAATCGCATCTCAGACAAGTACCTATTGATACAATCCACATACATAAGTGTTGCATAACGTACAAAGAGTAGCAATACCGTACCAAATCACTTATTGAAATTTAAGTGTAACTTGAGGCAATGACTATCTTTTTGTAATAATTGCGATTTGATCTCAATTTTTTTCCTTAATACGGTGTAAGACGAGTTATCTCCTCAAAAAATAAACGGTAAAACAAAGTGCGTGAAGTAAATAATTCAAGTGAGTTTAGCATTTTTTTAAGGGGGGATAAATTAAGTTTTTTACGAAACTATGACCTTCATTTGAAGTCCATTGAAATTCACAGTGAATGTTATGTTTTTAAGTTACTTAATTTTCGTGATCGTCTGGGCCATAAGACCTTTTAATCATGTGTCTCGTAGTAGAAGACATTTAAAGATTTTATTTTGAATATATTATGAATTACTAACGCCCTTTGAAGATTAATAAAGGAGCACATTCATAGAAACACATTCAAAGAAAGTGTTTCAAACAATGGCAGTAACGAGGGAACCCAGGCAAATTCGTAAGGAAACAAAAAAAAATTAAGATTTCCTTTCCTCCATTGTTTTTACGTTACCTTGCGATATTTTGAGATGTTTTTACCTTAACAAGATAGCCTGCTATGTCAATAACAAGATATTATTCGTGATATTAGATACATATGCAAATTTTGCTGCTGGGAGCCAGTTAGGCCCTAACATCTTGTACCTAAACTATGCTTTTTAACTGAGAAACAAAGAAAATTGTTGATAAGGCTTGACACCTTCGTTTTAATTCTTTGTTTGTTATTTTCTTATTCTGATAAAACACATTTACACCGACAAAATCATCGACTACCTGTAGAAGTGGCGACTTAATATTTAAAAATTTGATGTCAGCATCATGTTTCTTTTCGAAGCCACTTTATCGTCTGTGAAAGCGGAGAATGGGATCAATGTAATCTTTACTTCCGGTGTTGCCTGTCCTCTAGAAGACGAACGGCTAAGTATTGTGGCAATCAAGACATTAAAAATTTGAAACTAGCCTGAACCAACTAGAGAATGAATCAGTCAGCGATAAAAAATGTCACGACTTTGCTAAGCTTCCCTTCAAAAAGACTGAATATATGCTGATTTTACATGTACTACTACTTTTACTAAAAACAGAAAAAAATTAGGATGGTTTTTCCAAATTATGCCAAAAGTTATGTCAAAAATAATACTTAGAGCTGGAGACGTCATCTAAAATGGCGTTTCTTCTAGATTGTTTTAATCTTTCATCAAAAATTCTTGGCTTGTCTAAGGAAAAAGACTCAGAAAATTTACGTGTCAGCTAGTTATTAACTATAAAGACAAATTATCATTGTACTGCTTTATTGCTACTTTTATAACAAAAAATTATACTTACAGGTACTCCAATTTGATATTTGTACTGAAAACATCTGACTGCAATTCCTTCAACGGGTTACCGGACAAGTAACTACAATTTCAAGAAAAAAATCAGGTAAAGTGCATTGATAAATAATAATGATAATGGTAATAATAATAACCATAATAATAACAATAATAATTTTTAAGGGTTTTAACACTTCAAAGCTAGCAACCACTAAAGGAGAAAGATATTACACCCAAAAATATTTGTGATTAAGGTTAGACTGCGCATGTGTGAAAGAGAGTAGCGTGTCAGCAAGTGGTGAAAGTACCGGACCCGGTGGTCTGGGTTGGAGGCCACGCCCAAGATACTCGTGGGATATTATTGTTCCCCCATTTCCAATCAGTGACTGTGTTCTCTAAACGAACGGATAGTCTCCGTCCAGTCAGTAGGATTTCACACCTCTCTGGGTTTCCTCTCTTCCCTGTTTACCTTGCCCTGTTAAATTTATAACTTTGGGATTGTCATATGGGCTATTTCTTTAGGACTATGTCATTCCCCAGGAGCCCATTACTTCTTTGCTCTTTCTTTTTCTGTTTTAATCGTGACTTCCTAACTTATGCATTTACACTAATTTACGGTCTTTGAGACATCAAACGCGCAGTCTCAATTTGCGCTGAAATTCTAATCCAAATGCAACTCAGTCCGTTCGAACAATGCTTAAAATGTTATTTACAAGGCTATAAGATTTTAATTACTGTAATGCTGTGTTTTCAGAGTTTAAACAAATTTCGTATGGGTGCAAATTTTATCCGAGCCAACATGAACAAACTCATATCATAGTTACATGGTACAAAATTGTTGCTTGGTTTTTCTAGTTATCTCACACTTTTTCCTCATTATGCTGTAAATAAATACAATAACATCCCCTACTAACAGAAATGACAGATCAGGGTTGTTTCTAAAAATGCCTGACGCCAAATTCTTTAGCTTGTTTTCGTCAAGAGTCCTATTACAAGAAAACATATCAAGATACTGATTAAGGTAAAGCTTCAAGATGATGAAAGACCTAAATTTTTCCAAGTATTAAAGCTTTATACAAGAACAACAATAACAATATCAACCCCAATACAAACTTTTTTATTCAAATGTACATGATATCTATTATAATGATTTTTATCTTAGTCTAGTTTTCTCCCATACTGCGTTAAAGAAAAAAAAAACATGCAAAAAGGAAAAAAAACTCAAAAAAGCAATAAAAAAGGAAAAACATCATTGGCATCCCTCTGCACAAACGAAAAGACAAAACAACAAATAAGCAGGGAAACAAGACAAAACAACAAATAAGCAGGGAAACAAGACAAAAAAAAAAGGAACAGCCCTGGTAACCCTGTGTACAATAGGGATAAAAGAAGGGGGTGGGGAGAGAGAGTGGAGGCTAATTTGAAAGATTATTTCTTATATTACCAATTATATTCTATTCATGAGAGTCTCCGATAAGTTTATTTAATTTTTAATGATTCTCTTTTACAATAAACACCTTATTTCTTGTATAAATTAGAATACTCAAGCACTATTCCGTCACAATATATTTATTTGCATGGTTTATGTCGTTGATTTGAGCTTGATTTTTCTTAACACAAGTTATAGATAGATTTTGGGCCACAGCCCCGCTTTCGCCATAATTCGGCGAAATGCCTTGAATCCACAACTATGGAGAAACAATTTCTATTTATTTCTGTCTATTCCAAGTAACCGGACTTTCTATCCACACAGAGTAGTTCGTTTCAGCTTCTGACTATTTTCTCGCAAACGGTCTTCTTTGCAATAAAGTCTCGCTTCATAATAAATCAATGTTTTTCTCGAGTACGGTTTAGACAATGAACCTGACCTTGCAACTGAATACCATCTTTTGACATTCTCTGAATAATTGTCCCCAAATTCAAAACCCTTCGTGTAAATCACATTCGAAAAAAAAACTTTGTTTAACTTTATTCCAATCCTTCGCAGGTGCTTTCAAGAAAAAAAGCTGTGTGTAAAGAAAGCACCACACACTGTATAGGAAGATAGAGGTTAGTCAATTTATAATTTGACTGAACTATAAGCAGTTTTGTTGTTCATCCCCAGACCAGAAGGAGGCCAGGAAAATGGTGAGGAAGAAACTGATGACGGGATACTTTTCCGTCGATTGGATAGGGTATCAAACATGACCTCTGATGAAAAGTAACTACACAAAGAACCAGTCTCCGAAGGGTTGTCAACATTCCACCGTAATCCAGTTTAATTTCTTTAAATAGGGCTGTCAAGTTCAAGTATTAAGAAACTTCCGCTCCGACGCCGCCAATGGAAAAGTAATTCAATTAAAAACAAACAAACGCCCAAAAACAAAACAAACATTAAAAACAAAAACCCTAAAGCAGTCCTTTATCGATATAGAGTATTATGGATCGTGTAAGCTCTCTCAATTTATTAAATTTTCAGAGAAATTTCCTACTGCCGGTCATTCAGTGGTTTGAGAGCCTTGACCGGTTATCGATCAGATGATGACAACGCGAACCAAAAGCAACTTTACAATTATCGACAAAAGATAGCTTCATTATAAGCTTAAATCGGAAAATCCCCGGAACTTTTTTAAAATCATATTTGCTTCCCTTTTGTGTCCGTTTCATGTATTTTTTTCTTTAAAGATCGTGTGCTCGTCAGTTTGTTTTTAATAATCTCAATTTTTGTTTTAAAAAAGACTCCACTTCAATTATTGCCTATTTCAATAATATTGCAATCTTAAGTCCGTGAATATGAAAATTTCGGTAAGACAAAAGGTAATTTCGTCAATAAAATGTCGTCTGCGGCACATACTTAAGCAGCCATTTCAAATCCTTGTTTACTCATTCGAAACTACGTGACCACACGGCTAAAAAGGTCTATTGCCAAGGCAGAAACAAGGAGAGAAGTAAGTCCTAAGGTGCTGTGCGTAAAAACATCCCGCGTGGTATAACGGCATTAACACCAAATTAAAATTTAACTTTGTATAGTATTTTACTTAATACGTGTCATTGTACACACCATGATTACTATGGAGGGCGTAAACTGGAAACAGTGATGCCTGAATTATCTAATCTTTTAATAAAACATCGAACCCATTTTTACGCTGTATGTTAGTTTCTGGGTTATTTTTCTTATTTTTTCAAATTTTTTTTTAATGTTTCGTTCAAACCCAAATTTTGACAGGGCTGGTCATTTTATGGCGAAAATGAACATTTAGGGGGACGAGAAGTGCTGGTGGCACATTCTGTTCAGCAGTGGTCAAAACATGGGAGACTTGGATCCAAATGTACTGCACATCAGCATTACAAATAACATTAACGTTCGAGAATAAGGACTTTTCGATCATTTGGAGATAAAACATTAATTCTATGTTCGGTAGATTTGGATTTAAGTCACCTTTTGCATAAATGAAGCAGGGTATAAACTTACAGGTTTCCCAGCCAGGTGTTATTACTAAAAATGTCTGATGGTAATTCCTCCAACTGGTTGTTGTCCAACGTCCTTGCAAAAAAACATTAAAAGGGGGTGTTAATTACATCGTACATATTAAAGAAGGTCAGGATCCGCAAAAGCTGCCTGCAAATAAACCTGAAGTATCAAAGAACCGATGCTTTCTTTTCGATTTTCCATATTTGAGTTTGCGACAAGGAAACGTGCTATTTTGTAGAGCAAAATGACTTTGAAGGTTTTTTTTAATTCAAAGCATTGAAAACAATCGAACACTTTAAAATTTCTCACTACTCCCTCCCTCGCCTCTGATCACCCATTGTTGTAATACATAGGGCTTTCCGATACAAACTGACTTGTAGTGTAGACCACATCATAAGCCAGCCCATATTGATCTTTTGCAGGATGGGGGCTAGGGAAGGTAAAGATACCAAAAGAAGTTTGAAAGATAAAAATATTGAACTAATATTACAGAATGTCTGGAATACACAGACCTTGGCAAACGACTGATTGATGCGCAGCCCAGTCTAGGTTTCAATACAAGAAATTCAGGTTTTTTCACATGCGCAGAGGTGGATTTTTTTCTCCTTCCAAACTGAAGTATTCTCTTGTAGAACGTCAATGCTTAAACTTTTTTCTCGTTCTTTCAACATCCCAAGTGGTATACGACGGCAAACCAATGTAAAGTGTCGTTTATGGCTTAGCTTTTCGCCTCGGGAAGAAAAGAGAGACGCGCCATCGGCGCTTGTAATCGTTGTAGGGTGAGAAAAGTTAAAATCATCTTTTTGTGCTGTATTATCTCACTGTTTTCGTATATATTACGGGTACGTTTCGGTGGTCGGGTACGATTAAAACCAAGGGAAAAACATGTTCCAGCCTCGCAAATTATTGAAGGTTGGACAAACCACGACTCTTTGTACCGATCAAGACTATATATTCCTTATTTTCAAACAAGTTTTGTGCTTTTTCGGTCGTGGATCTTATTTGGATTTCAACCAAGGGCTTTGTTTCCTTTTTTCACGGTTCACGATGAGAAATTGACAAGATTGAATGTTCGAAAAAATAAAGGACTCAAATGCGAGGTAAAGAGCTGTTTGACGCGAAATGTTGCAAGGAGGTCATAATAAACATAATAAAACTTTCTTTACATTTACGACCGCAAGAATTCTCTCTCTAAGAACAAAGCAATTTATCTGGTTCAATGTTGTATACAGTTCTTATCCCCTAATTATTCCAGCCACCCCTCAAAGACTTTAAAAATATGGACATTTCGGCAAGACAAGAAGTAATTTCGTCCATAAGATGTCGTCTGCAGCACATACTTAAGCAGCCATTTCAAATCCTTGTTTTCTCATTCCAAACTACGTGACCACACAGCTAAAAAGGCTTATTGCTAAGGCAGAAAGAGAGGTCAAAACGAGGAGAGAGGTAGGTCCAAGGCTACTGCGTAAAAACATCCCGCGTGATACAACGGTATTAACACCAAACAAGACGATCTAATATCGTAAGTCGGGCTACAGGTAGACGCACTGTTACAAGTGTTGACCATTCACGGTGCGCAGTGGTTCTAAAAGAAATACAGAGGTATCATGGTCCTGGTTTGTGGGCGTGGAGTAAAATTTTCCCACCCCTGAGAGGCACCAATTCTACAACAACACACTGTCGCATATTTTTGGTGCAATACCTTGACAGGTATCACAGAGGCTGCTGCTGTGGACCTTTTGAGGCTGAACAGCCCAAGAGGTACTAAACCCGCTCTTTTTAACCTCTAAAAGCTATGATGAGCACCTCAGTCCCTTTCTAACAAAGCGTAGTCAGAACGGGTCAATTTTCGGTGTTTGTTCAAGCGTTAAATATTCAACTTTGTCTAGACAAACTGTCGCGCTTCATCATTTACAATTATGGGAAATCCGTACTTTCAAGCACCGACTTTAATTTGAACGTGTGAGAGGGCTAAATAAACGACACTAAACAGAATTTGGCGGAAAATAAATCTAGATTAAAAGTAGTACGTACGTGCAGAAACATAAACACGATAAATTGACGGTATGGACACAAACTTGCATGTTTCACGCTTGAACGAATACGTAAAAGCTGAATACTGTAAACAAAAATACTCCTGGTAGTACGTTTCAAATTTCGAAACTCTTTACTTGTTTACGTTTCCAGAAAGCTTTTAAAACGGCAGCTGGCTGTTATTTTGAACCCTGAACAAATGTTTTTCGGTCACTCTGTACACATTTTCTGTTCACTGATAACTCATTTGATGTCTGGTTTTATTCTAGTGAGACCTTCACTAAATCATTTGATTATTTTGCTATTTTGAGTTCGGAGAACGAGCCGTTTCGAAATATACGCTCATTACACGAGCCATCTTTTAGAGTGGGTCTACCGCGAACAGTATGAGGGTCTGTATGCCTGAGCGTAGAAAAGATGACACCATTCGCTAAGATATTCGACAAATCTGCCATGTTCAACATGGTGGAAAGAAGCTCTATTACGTGTCTGCGGTATTCCCTATTGCACGTGACTGAGCTCTGTGGAGAAACACGAGGGTAAACCTATAGTCGGTCGCCCGTCTAATTAAAATTTAACTTTGCAACACAAAGCCTAAAACACGCTAGATTTTTTTTCTTTTTAACACGCTAAGTTCCTTTGTTTCCTTGACACGCTGGCTTACCTTTTTACAAACCAGCCTAATTTGTCACCTGTGTTTGTCAAGTGTATTACTAACAAAATATATGCGAAAATGAAGAAGATCACCTCTCTTACTCGAAAGTTGTAATAATAGAGGAAACACTCACGACAAATCACTTTCCCTCAAGATTTTCAGAAGGAATTCAGTGAGTACGACGTGTTTCACAAGGTCCTGAGGAGCTCAGTTTGAACACATGAATTACTTTTTAAAGTTAATCCTTACCTCGTAAAATATAAATCTTTTCGCTTCACGCAGTTAATTAGCCCTGTATTGAATATTTGTGAATCATTTAGCGACAGATTACCGGCTCCATGTCTCCTTAACGACGCGGTCGCTGTTTGTCACTCTATGCAAGTTGGCATTTTTGAAATGAATGACCGCTACTTGGCCGGCGCAAAACGAAGCTTTCCGAGCGAAGCCGCGTACTATTCATTATTATATACATACTGAGATTTACACGCCAAAATTCATCGAGATAAAGATAGTCTCTTCGCACTAGAAAAGCCAGGTGATTGGTCATACGATTATCATTGTTTTCACTAGTGAACAAAACCGTGTCGCTTACTCGCCGCTCCTCTTGACTGACAAATAGCACATTTCTTAGAGCTTGGGCGCATTTTTCTTTAGGAAGATGGCTTCAAATCAGACTAACCGTTTTCAGAGCCTAGAATCATCAATAGAAGAGTTCACAGACGGACAGGAAAATGAAAACACCAAGAAAAAGACAAAAGAATATGTTTCTCTGTTCCATGAATTTCTTGTTTTGAAAAGAGAGACGAGACAAATGGACGAATGACTCCTAAAGCGCTGAACAAGTTTCTCAGCGAGTTCTTTATAACTGTTCGCAAAAAAGAAGACTAGGAATACGAGCTTAGTGCCCTAACGGAATTTCTCGCCAGCTTTAAGCGCCATTCGAAGAAAAATAAACTATGGACTTTGCCTTATGAAAGACGTCCAGTTTGAGCAAACTCGGAAAGCACTTCAGTCAAAGCAAAGGGATCTAAAACAGAAAGGCATGGGCACCAAGCCCAATGCTTCTGCTGCTTTAAGTGAGGAAGATATTCGAGTTCTGTTTGAAAAGGATCTCTTGGAAAGTTCCACGGCAGAAGCGCTTTTAAACAGGGTGTGGTTCAACGACACAATCCATTTCGGGCTACGAGGTTGCAAGGAGACCAGAGAAATGTGCTGGGGAGACGTAAAACTTTGTCAAAACTTCCACAGGGCAGGAGTACCTCAAATTCAATGAAAGAGATACCAAAACTCGTCCAGGAAACGATCCACGGAAAGTAAGAGCCATTGCAATGAAAATGTTTGCTGTGCCGAACAACGAGAAATGTCCAGTCAAGGCCTTCAAAGTCTACGCAGAAAAGCGACTCGTGGAAATGAAAACCGACGATGCACCGTTTTATCTGGCTGTAAGCAATGTAAAATCTGGCTTCGGCAAACCTCGGCTCAAAAAAACTCCAGTCGGTGTAAATAAGCTTAATACCTTAATGAAAACAGTGGCACAGAAAGCCGGACTCGGGCCAAACTTTAAAAACCTCAGCGGCAGAAATACTATGATTCAAACTTTAGTGAACAACGACGTGCCGATGGAGTTGTTTACAATGAGTTCCCGTTTGACCATGAACGAATGAAATGCACTCAAACTAGTCACCAACGAAACGGTTAGACTGAGGAATAAGACTTCGTTACTGTTTTATTTTGCTTTTGTTTTTGCTTAATTTCTTTTTTTTTAACGAATAAAGTCGTTCAAGACTGAATCAAATTAATAGCTTTAGAAAGCCATAAAGACATAAAAAAGAGCAAATCCGATCTATTCATAAATTTTTTTATCGCCGACTTCGATTCGCAGAAAACTTTTTAATCACAGTGAAAACGATAATGACAACAAATAACACTGAATAATACAGCAGGTAATCTTCGTGTTGTTTCATTTTGATAAACTTCAACATGAAGTAAGTTTAATTTATTGATGAATTAATTCACGATAAAATTAAGAGCACCCATTCTTCGAGTTTTCATGCATGGTTTAAGAAATGTATCAAAGAGAAGCCCTCACGTTGTTTAAAGCCACGCTAAATTACAAAAGGTAACTGAGCCCTAAAATCTTCGATCGCTTACTAACGATCTTGTTTCCCTTCAGAAATCCAGAATAAATGTAATGGTAAATTTTCACAAATTCACCGAATAAAACAAAGAAAGGGACCTGGTTATCCTGGAAATGAGCTCTGAAATCATTCCAAACAACATTGTCTCGCTTATAAGTGCAAGCTTAACGCAAATCCTAGGCGTTTTGATCACGACGGGAAAACCAGCGAGATGACGTCCCGAACTTGATGGGGAGAATGGCAATGCTAACACCGAACGTCGAAATAGAGTCATGTCCAGATTATCCGCGCGCTTTCCCGTTCTGAAATGACGTTCCCGTCCTCTTCCTAAATCACTCTATTATGCAACTGTCAGGACACAAAAACGTTCAAAGTATCACTAGCTACTTTACCGTCTCACAGAAACAACAGTTGAACATGTCTCACACTCTCACTGGACTAAGTTTGGGAGAAATAGCTCCCAAGTCTCCCTCTTCTATTCCGGAGAAAAGAAAGCACGAGTTTGACGAACTCGCTTATCCAACAAGCAAGCAAGCAGCACAGCAGCCCCTTACTCTTTTTTCGGGTGCTGTTATAAGCGGAGGACATATTAGAGTGACAATAAACACTCTAAATCAATCGCCCACACTTTCAGTACGAGAGCAAAAGTCATAAAAGAATTAAGAGTGAATGTCTCTAAAAATCAAAGAAAAATAAAAAAAATCGCGGACATGGTAAAAAAATCATTTCGTCCCATTTTTCGTCTACAGGTAGCTATAGGTACTACTTAAAGTGAAGTGAGGTTAGTTTCTGTAAATATTCATTTTAACGGAAATAAACCGATACTAATTGCATGATCGAAAATCGAGTGCCTGCGAGCTCTAAATTATGCAGTTTTCAGGCCGTCCTTGCATGAACTAAAATGCAACAGCAGGACTTCTCTAGCTATAAATATATACATGTGGCCTTCCATTACCAAGATATAGTGATATTTTTTGTATCGTGTCCTTCCTGACGAAACCACGGGTTAATTACCAGTGGACGTGTTCGCCATATTTAATTCATGCCAAACCCGGCCTAATGTAGTGTGGCAAAAATGCATGTGGTAGTTTCTCAAAATCTCCAGCAATACTATCACGAGGGCTTATAAGGTGGGTCTTCAAATTCGTCGTATCATTTTTCTGGTATCTTCCGCAGTTTTGATGTACCAACCAACCAAACTTCGCTAAAATTGTAAATGGCGCCATATTGAAATGAACAAAATCAACATTGCAATGACACAAGCAAAGCATTGTTTGAGTCGCAGCCGCACTTAGCTTTTTATTTTTGCTTTGACATCAATAGTTCCTTACCTTAGAAATCTTTTATAGGCCCTTGTTATTCCGCTTGGAAGATATTTTCGAAATACTGTCCTTTGCAATTTTGTGTGAAGGTGGCCGACCGGCTAACTCATTGAAGCCACTGAGCCGGGATGAGTAAAATAAAGTTACTTGTTGTTATCATTTTCTACAGCGCGTCACAACCCAGTTACGTTTAGTCTACTTTGATCTTAATTTTGGTTTTATTGACGTCTCACACAAAAAGGGTCCCGTAAAAAACGGCAGGTAACGCTCGCGATTTGCCGGATTTTAAGTTTTCACAGGTTCCTGTCACTCTGCGTGACACATGATAATCTGTCACGTAGCGAGATCAACAACCAATTCATTCTGCCTCATATAAAATCCAAACAAATATATTTCCATCATGAACGAGAACGATACAACAAAGAAATAGACTTTACAAAATTTTACAAATATAAACCGTACAGTGAAAACCTTATGGAACGAAAATAACAATACAATTTTCCCACGGAAAACAAATGTGATGGGTTAACGAAAATAAACAAAAAACAAAAGCGTAATAATCGTCGGTGAAGGGAATAAAGACAACGGTTGCTTTAACTCCAGCAAAAGAAAGAATGTCTTAATCTTAACATGATATTGTAGGTGGCGTTTGTGGCGCAGAGGAAGCCACAAGCGTTTTTTACAATTTTCAGGTGCTGAGACAGAGATTGAACTTATCTTAGCAAGAAGCGGGATTTTCGCGAAGCCTGATACACGGAAGAGGTGCTCCTCTTCCAAACCAGGAGAAAAGGAGAATGAGAATTGAACTTGTAAGATTAGAACATTTTGTTTCTTTCATAACGAGTCCACACGTTACTCAAGATGTTCCTTTCGGGGAAAAACTTCCAAAATTGTCGACTGGCGAGATCATAAAAACACCCAATGTTATCAGAACAATGATACCAGAGCGTATTGTCCAATAGTATCAACAATACTGCTGTGAAACCAACCTTGAGCCTATGAGTAAGAGAACTCTACAGAGAGTTTGGGCCGTGTGTTCTTCATCTGTTCGCAAGTCTCTGCAAGGACTTGATAACTTTTCAGCTTCAGGAATGGAAGCAGTTGATGCTATAGAAAAACTCGTGGACAAGCTTGTTGACTGTGCCAAGACTCAGCAATGAGCGAGGGAAATTAAGCAGCAACTTTGTTTTTCGAAGCAGTACCTAAAGGGCAACTTCAAGGTGGGTGCATATTTTATAATTATGCGTTGCCTTCACAGAAGTGATGTAGTAAACTTCTTACTATGATTCACGGCTACCTCTTTCTTTCTCTCCAAGTCTTCTTTATGCTTAATTGATGAAACAACAGTTTACAATTCACTGTAATACGCTTACACACATGTATACAACGCTGAGAATAGATTAAGTAATCTTTTTGAAATGTCGATCATATGCGCATGCAATGCTTTGTAAATATACATTGAATCACGCGCTTGTCATTTTACTTTTTATTTTAGTTACATATAGTGGAGGCCTTAAATTAAGGTTCCCGATTATTGTCGAATTTACGCGCTAAGTGACCCGAGCCGCTGAATTTCGGGGCTCCTACGACCATCTCCACAATGAGTCATATGAGCAGTGTTATGAGTTACAGGAAGTATTGTGTACCATAGAAGATGAGTGTTCAAGTGCGCTCTCGTCAGCAACCATGACAGGACGGAAAACGCATGCACTGTAAGTACCTTCCCGTTGTCCCATACAAAGCCTTAGAAAACTTTTCTAAGGCTTTGTATGGAACAACGGGAGGTACTTACAGTGCATGCATTATCCGCCCTGTCATGTACCATCAAACAGGCAAGGGATGATATCATTTGCTGGAAAGCCCATCAGCTACGTTCAGTCCACCAAGCTGAGGCGAAGCATTCAGTTTTGGCCAAACTCGACAGCTGATCGGTGTTGTTAGTCCAGGACTGGGCAATGAAATATATGCCCCGAAAATATCGAGAGGCGAAGTTAGATTGGTTTGCGAAGCGAGGATTGCCATGGCACATTAGCGTTGCCATAAGACGGTCAGAGGGTTCTGAGCACTTTGAATCGCAGACACCTGTTCACGTATTTTAAAGCTGCGCTCAAGACAGTGTGACTGTGGCTTCGATTACGCTTGACTGCCTCACTACCCTGAAAAAGGAAATTCCATAGCTGGAAATAGCTTATTACAAACAAGATAACGCTGGCTGTTATCACAGCGGAAATTCAATCATCTCAGCTAAGCTGGCCAGTGATGCCATGGGAGTGGCTTTTGTAAGAAACGACTTTTCGGACCCTCAAGGTGGAAAGGGGGTATGTGATCGCAAAGCGGCAACAATCAAGGGAAGGTACGTTGGAAGGTACGTAAACGAAGGCAATGATGTCATCAACGCTCTACAGTTCAAAACATCCATTGAATCTAGCCAAGAAACCACAGGAGAGAAAGCAAGTTATGTTGCTGCCAAACCGTCAAGCACCTTTAATATCAAATGGGATGGCATAAGCTTACTCAACAATTTTGAGTACGATGAAAGTGACACACGAGTGTGGAGAGCATTCAATGTGGGTTCCGGTAAAGTAGTGCCATGAGCCAAGTTCGAAGGAGTCATGAAGTAGCCCGAAAAATTGGAAATCCTAGACTCGCCATCGCAGAGTCCAAGTGGCGCACCGACGTTCAAGATTGTGAGACACCGACATATTAAGGCAAGCTCTGCCAAAGCAAATTTCTTAACTGAAAGCGAAAACCAAGATCGAAGGTGTATTGGGGAATATAAGCCAGATGACATGCTTTTCCCGTGTCCAGAAGAAGGATGTGTAAAAGCCTGCAGTCGCTTTGCAAACCTCCAGACACACCTAAATACTGGAAAACACCAAATGATGCTCGAACAGGAAACTCTCTACGATAAAGCTAAAAGAGAATATTCTTCCAAGCTGATGGAGGGACACAGTCGAATGCCAAGCGTTCAAGTTGCTGCACAATCAAAGAGAGACGGCTTGCCGCCTCTTCCAATCGGTTGGGCCCTGAAGACAATTAAGAAAAAGGTGCGTTTTACAAGGAAAGAGACCGAATTCGTAACTGACCAATTTCAAAAAGGGGAGTATAGTGGACGGAAAAGCGATCCACAAGAAGTTTCGAAAACCATGAGACCAAGCGGGGGGACGTCGATTTCAACCTGATGAAGTCCTTACGTCGCAGCAGATTAGTGGCTTCTTCAGCCATCTTTCAGCAAAGAAGCGATTAGAAGTTACAACCGAGCAAAAGCTAGTGAAATCTCAGAAGTGGACATGGAGAGCGTCGACAAGGACGAAATTTCCGCCGAAGCTGAGAGTCATCTATCTGCAGTGTGTGCAAATGTGATGGAGATGTGGCTATTCAACATCCGATTGTATCTTTCGATCTAAACATCTGCGAACTTGTACAAAAACGTACACTCACAACTTTAAGAGTTGATAGGCTAAGAGACATGTGCATCGACCTTGGGCTGGATATTTCTGACATTTCACCTCAGAAGAGGAAAAAGCCATTCATCGCACGACTCACACAATTAGTCCAGGAGTTTACATGCTCTTCCAAGTAACTGAGCACTGAACGTTTTACGAATAACTGATCTGCTGATTATAAAAGCGGTGCGTGTATTATTTACATGAAGGCGTTGCGTGACAGCAGAGTCCTACATATCGGATTTTAGTCACTCGAGCTCACCATTGCTTGTGAAACCTCCTTATCTTTGTGTTGGACGATTTTAAGTAAATACGAAACTGGCGAGTGCAGGAGGCGCAGGAGGGATGCAAATGCTCGAATCCATGTTCACCGGATGAGAAGTAAACGGACACTAACGGCTTTACGCCAAATTTAACCTTTTGAGTGCAATTGAACTGTTTAACCTGTTGTGTGTAGAATTATGCAGAATTATGCAGAATTATGGCGTGATTCTCAAAGGGTAGCAAAAGTCGAAAATTGTTTCTCCTGTCTCCGTATATAAAAATCAAGTGTAGTTATAGACATTTTAATATGTTTCTAGTCATTTTAACGGCCAGTGAAGATATAACTGACCAAAACAGTTATTTGTGTCCGACGCGTTTAATTTCGTTATTATGCACTCATTATGGCGTCATGGTAATTTAACCGAAAATTCGGCTGGTGGTCATCTTTTGATAGTCAAAGGTCCCAAAGAAATAAAACCCACATCGTGAAGAACTATCTTTCAAGGCTTCTTGGTAGTGTTATTGTAAACTTTGAGACACTACCACATGTATTTTTGCCAAGCTATTCTAGGCCACCTTTGCCTTAATTTCGAAAGGCCGAAGATGTCGTCTCTTTAATAGGGACGTAGCTCCTCCAAGAATAACATTAGACAAAAACTATCACTTTGTTTCGATAATACAAGCTCAACTCAATATTTCTATGACTAGAAAAGTCCTTCCGTTACATTTTGGTAGCATGACAAGTGCCCAAAAAGTGCATAATTTCAGGATCGCGCTTGGTGAAATTTGAGCTATTTACCCCCGGAAATGTTAAAACAAATTATTCCCGTTAAAGTGCATATTTAAAAAATCTAACCCCATTTCCGTTTGTTTACTAGATAAGGCTACCCACAGGCAAAAAATGAACCAAATCGATTTTTGACCGTGTCCGTGACTTTTTCGATAATCTGTGATTTTTATTGACATTTACTCTTAAACTTCTTAATTCGGATTCTTACTAGTGTTTGTCAATTCAAGCATGCGGGTTCTGATAAGCAACAAAAAATGAATTCTCGCGTTTTAACTTCTGTATTTCAAATTTTGAACTTCCGTAGAACTCTTTTCACATATTTTCAGGATGTCTTATTTTATTCTAAATAGCTCTACCTTTTAACGATATTTTTGCTCGATAATTTAAATGTAAAGTTTTTTACAAGGAAGCCATTTCAGTGCAACTTTCGAGTAAGGCAGTTGTTTTCCTTTGAAAGAAAATAAAGATATATTTATCTCTGAGTTCTGTTCGCTTATGAATCCCGGTACGCATATATTAATTAAGTTATTTCATGGTTAGTTCACTTGCACGATTTTTATTCACTCGTTGTGAATAAAAATCGTACGCACTCACCAACCGCGAGACAACCTATATTTGTACGCCGATCTTGGCATCTTACGAGCTCTTCGTCTTTAGCACTGCGGTATATACCTTGCACAACGCAACTGTAACGCAAGGATAATTAAATTTAACATGGTCGAAGGTACTAACGAGCCGTCTCTTTTAGTTCGCAAACTGAGCAAACTTAAAGAATCAAACTCCTCTGGACCCTGTGCGTGTATTCAATTGCTTTTGGTTTCCATAGTTAGGTCATTACACTACAACACGTTTACACGCGCAAAGGAACAAGCAAATGCCTCTAAGTCGTTCATTATCAAGTTTCAAAATGCATTCACAGAGTCAAAAATTCTCATACTTTATAACTGGCGGAAAAGATTTAGAATCCATAGCGGAAGATTATTTTCGGCGCCAGACCAGAAGAGGAAGATGATCAACTAGACGACTACGGTTCTGACAGCAGCGATGAAACTAATCAGGAAATTGACTCCGATGATGAATTTGACTTTTCAAATTGTGATACATCTGAGCGATAGAAAGTGCAGGCATTTGCGGCCAAAACATGTGGATGTGCACTTGGAGATAAAGGAGATCCATGCAGTTCTACTAACAAAATTGAAGTCATCTTCGATTGCCGAAACAACCTTGTGGAACTTTCCCCGACTGAACTCGATCTGGTACTTAACTTTGGGAATGATCCACTTGGCCATAACCTGTGACCGGGTCAGCAACGTGGGAAGAGCAGAGAAAATGAGGCAGCGAACAAGGATGCCTTTCCTTCTTCACAGCCACCGAATCTGCCTGAAAACTTTTCTTTTTATGCATCGTCTCCACAAGACCAGATTCTACAGTCGCGTTAAACATAATCGGGTTAGCGGACTATCGCTTCCTACTCACGGCAAAAAGTCTTGACGTCTACCTAGCTCCGCTTTCAGTGCTGAAACTATTAAACGGGTGGTAAAGTTCATCATGAACGTCGCCGAAGACCAAGTTTTTTTACTTCCAGGACGTGTTCCTGGCCTCAAAAGAACTGACAAGAAACTGCTGCCAACCTCCATGACAAAATCTCGTCTTTGGAAAAGGTGCGTAGAGACTAGCAAGGCGAGCGTTCAGTGCCACATTAGTACGAGTCCAACGTCTACGGCTGATGTATCAGTACAAAACGACCGCTACGACGTGACTACCGAGCTCCGAAAGCAGATATTGAACTGAAATAGCTAAGCAGTTGACAGCACTTAAGTTTCTCCATCAGCATGAGCCGGAGCCTGCTTCTTTGCCGTTATTTGATGATGATTCGGACTTCCCAACATTGGATTCCGAAGCAGTCGCATCTCTGGTGAGTTTCGATAGCAGCCCCCTGGTCAAGACGTACAAGGAAACAGCCCCATTCAGTAAAGAACCTACTGAGTCTTAGCGTCTCATCTGCGTACACTGCGTAAAATCTACCAAGAAAGCCCGTCGCCCGTGTTTCCTGAAAAAATGGCTCCAACAAGATCACCTCTGCAGCCTGTTGACCAGGACGTCGTCCATTAGTGTCACGCAGCCACGGTCCAACGGATGAGCAGCGAACCAAAGTAACTACAATTGTAGCGAAGGGAACTGATATGTATCCTGCGCCCTTGCTTCTGTTGATGTTCTCTTTACCGGCGGCGAGATGGCAGGGTGCAACGGATCAGGAACTAAAGGTTTCCACCGGTTGGACAGCGGAAAATTAGGCTTTGTTGTGTCCGATTTACAAAGAAAGTTTGACTCGCCATTTTTTAGTGAGCAATGGAATCAGATTCTCCCCTCGCATTAATACGAAATGTAGAGGAAAGAGGAGGACTCTTATTCGCATACTTAAGAAAACTAATGTGTTTCGAAAACACAAAGATGGTACAATTAGTCTATCCTTTCCCAAAAAAAATCATGGGTCGGCTAATTGAGTTAGCCATTGTTCAACAAAATTTGGTTCTAATTTATTTTAAATTTGGCTAATCTTAGCATATAAACTTTACTAATTATGGAGAGCCTAAAGAAGGCATAAAACGCAGACTAGAAAATCATTTATCTGCCCAAAATAATGCATTTACAAACAGGTTAGGTGACGACAGTCAAAGGAATAAAGTTTCGCAAATAGACAGTCAGCTAATTAAAAAAAAAAATATTAGATATTTACTTTTATATAATAAGCTCAGTTATGCATGCACTCCGACTGGTTCTCACTTATGATCTATTGGAGGACAGACATATAGATGACGTCATCATTAAAACTTTTTTCCGTATATTTTAATTCTTTTTTATATAAAACAAATAGATTCCAAGTTGCCGTGCGTCTGTTCAGTAATAGATCACAGAGGACGTCAAAATGTGGTAAGAACATCAGTGACACACTCGGCTGCGCCTTGTGTGCCACTTTTTTGTGCTCTCACTTTTTGACTAGGCTACAGGTGTCAATGGGCTGATATTTTTTTTTTGTTTTTTTGTCATCTCTGCGTGCAAAGAAGAATAATCCGAGGAAAACTGAAACAAAGACATGGACACTGAACTGCATAGAAGAAAATTGTTGATTTGATAACTAGACTAGTTAGGGAAGAGGAGAAGGGTCTAAGGGGGAAATCCCCCCTTCGAATGTTTCCTTTAACACATTCTCGTATAAATTATTCTTTAACGGTCCATTTAGCGAACGAATTTTCCTAAACCAATGCATGTTTCAAATGAAAATGTGCTAATGCAGCTTTATTAGGAGATAACCCAAATATGCGACATCACCCACGCATTCAAACGTCTGCTTTGAAGGTTGGATTCCATGCGTTCCTCTTACACCAATATTAAAAAAGACTCCAAACTTACAGCGTCCCCAGCCAGGTATTTTTACTGAAAATGCTTGATGGTAAACTCTTCAACTGGTTGTTGTTCAACTGCCTATCAAAAATTAATGAATGTATTTTCAATTGCATGGTATACGACAGCAAAGTTCAGAGAATAAGAGTGCCCTAAAAAAAGCTATTACTTCTGTTCTCATGCTCTGATAGAAAGGCCTAAAACAAATCCACAATTATTATAAAATAATTTTATATGGGTTCACCATATTTTTCCCTTTTTTTCTTTTTAAATTTTTTGTCCCTTCGTCCAAAAGAGAATATTTAGAGGAAAATTGAAACATAGACCTGAGTACTGAACCACATAGAATATTCTTGACTTGTTAATGAGGCTATTCAAGGAAGAGGGAAAGGTTTCAAAGGGCGAAATTCTACCTCAAAATAATTCCGTTAACAAATTTCCTTACAAATGTTTCTTTGATAATCTATTTCGCGAACAAATTTTCCCGAACTAATGCATGTTTCAAAGGACATTTCATAGTCCAAGTGTTAATGCGGCTGCAGCCATGCGGCCACTCCAGATGGGTATTGCTACTGATGGTAAATTCCTCCGCTGATTGTTGTTCAACAACCTATCAAAGCTAAAGTTAGTGTATTTTCAATTGCATGGTATACGACAACAAAGTTCAAGGAATAAGAGTGCTCGAAAAAGAGTTGTTACCTCTCTTCGCCAAAAGAACAAAAGACAAACAAAACAAAAAACCAAAGCAAGTGAAAGCTTTGGCTTTCCTCTGTGCAAACAAGCAAACAAAAACAAACTAACAGGGAAAGGTGTGGGTACCGATTTGTTTCCGGTTCACGTAACACTTTCCAATTATTATCTACTCACGAGAGTGTCCAATTACTTTATTTAATTTATAAGTATTCTATTTTTAACAAAGATACCTTTTTTCTTGTAGGAAAGGAAAGACTCAAGTATTTTTTACGCTCATAATTTGTCACTTTATAATTTAAGCGTTATTTATTTGCTTGATTTATCTCGTTCCTTTTAGCCCATGCTCCAACGAAATGCATTGAATCCACAGCAAGGTAGAAAAGATTGTTGATTCTTTTTGTATATTCTCAGTAACCGGGCTTTATATCATCCGCAAGCAGAGGAGTTCGTTTCAGCTTCTGACAGTTGTTCATCAACAATCATCTTTGCAGCAAAGCCTCGTTTCATAATCCATAAATATTTTTTTACGGGTATAGTCTAAACGTGTCACCTGACCTTACAACCAAGTAGTATCTTGTGATATTATCAAACTTATTTTCCCCAAATCCAATTGCTCTACGCCGATGTTTGAATGTAATTGTTTTCCAGAAAAGAGCACACCTTGTAACTAATAAACTGTTCTTACATATACTCGTGGGTGCCTCCAAGAAAAAAAAAATTCGTGCGCAAGCCGTTTTTAAAAAAAACAACCACCCGCTGTAGAACAATAAATCGATTAAAAAGAGGCAAGTACAATAAAATGAGCGTCATTTAATTGAGTACTGAACATGGCCTCTGATAAAATGTATTTGCAAAAAGTCATTACAAAGAATCAAACGCCGAAGTGTGTCAGTATTTTTCCCGCAATCCAACTAAGAGAGGGTGTCATTAGCTCAAAATTCGTTTTCACCCCAGCTTTCATATTCTGTAGCCCAAAATGTCTTAACAATTGTGGTGCAACATTTTTTGTGAAAATATATTTCAGTTTTCTAGAAATGACTTTTCTCGTTCGATCGCTAAAATATGTAAATTTTTACTGTAAATATTACCCGAGTTGTGTGACCTCGTGTCATGAATATACTTGACCTCCAGTATTTCTGTGAAAATAATCCTTTCTTTTATCATCTAAACTTAATCCCATGTCATTGCTGAAGCTGGCAAAGGAATGTTTATTTTTTGGTAAACACTTTTGTACGACATACTTTTCCCATGTCGAAAAGTAGCATAACAGAATCTACTGAGCTTCTAGCTTTCAAAAGACAAAAGGATGGTTGTAAAGTCACTGTAAGTATTTAATTGTGTATTTGTGTTGTTCCATCTTGAGACGAACTCAAAGTCCGGCAAAATTTACTTGCCAGCGACTATGAAATATACATGGTGTGCCTACTTGTCGCCACCGTTTTAAATGGCTTGTTCAGGTAATAACTTTAATTTATTGAAAAAAAATCGCCGATGCAAAGTCATTCACAACGAGATTCAGAGAAAGTTTTTGTTACAACATTTTTGTTTGGGGCTACTTTCATATTCCATTTTACATCATATCTTACACTTTTTTGTTCATAAAACTTTCTTTACATTTATGAACGAAAGAATCCTCTCTATAAAAACAAAGCAATTTATCTGGTTCAATGTTGTACACATTTCTCATTTCCTAAATATTCCAGCCACCCCTCAGAAACTTTAAAAATATTTTACACCCATGAGGCTTGGAAAAAGGACACAATGAAAACAAACCTAATTTAAGCGCTCGAAAATAAGGGATATCAGCCCGGAGGAAAACCTATTTCCCCATTGCCTGGTTTTGTTTCCCATCACAGGCATTATCGGAATTATTATTTGTGACCCTCTACGATTTCAGGGAATAAGGTGAACGCTCGCACACGGCACGTTATAACACGCTCCCGCGCCAATAGCAAAACACGCTTACCGTGCAGATGTGCACATAAAAACAATTGACTCTGGAAAGCGTGTTGGTAGCCATTTTTCATATCTGGCCAGCGCAGTAGAGCTTTGAATCTATAACTCGCTAGATTTCTTTTTTTTTTTAACTCGCTAAGTTTCTTTGTTTCCTTAACACGCTACCTTTTCTTTTATAACCTAGCTCAATTTGTCACTTGTGTTTGTCAAGTATGTTACTGACCGAATATAAGCGAAAATGAAGATCTCCTGTCCTATTCGAAAGTTGTAATAAAAAAGGAAACACTCACGACAAATCACTTTCCCTCAGGATTTTCACGGGGAATTCAGTGAGCACGACGTGTTTCACAAGGTCCAGAGGAGCTCAGTTTGAACACATGAATTACTGTTTTAAAAGTTAATCCTTACCGCGTAAAATATAAATCCTTATCGCTTTACGCAGTTAATAAGCCCTATGCAAGTCGGCATTTTTAAAGTAATTAACCACTAGTTAGCCGGCGCAAAACGAGGCTTTCCGAGCGAAGCCGCGTATTATTCATTATTATATACATACCGAGATTTACGCGCCAAAATTCATCGAGACAAAAATAGTTTCTTCGTGCTAGAGACGCCAGCTGATTGGTCATACGATTATCATTATTTTCACTAGTGAAAAAAAACCGTGTCGCTTGCTCGCCGCTCCTCTTGACCGACAAATTGCACATTCTAAGAGCTTAGGTGCATTTTTTTTTAAAGAAAGATGGCTTCGATCAGACTAACCGTTTTCAGAGCCTAGATTTATCAAAAGAAGAGTTCATAGATGGACAGAAAATGAAAACACTAAGAAAAAGACTAAACAATGTGTTGCTCTGTCCCATAAATTTCTTGTTCTGAAAGGCAAGATGAGGCAAATGAACGAATGACCCCTCAAGCGCTGAACAAGTTTAGTTCCTTCTAACGGTTCGCAAAAAAGAAGACAACAAGGAATACGAGCCTAGTTCCTTAAGAGCATTCTTCGCTAGTTTTTAGCGCCGTTTGAAGAAAAAAAAACTACGCACTTTGCCTTATGAAAGACGAAAAACACCAACAAAAAAAAACCCCGATGTTGCTCGGTTCCATGAATTTCTTGTTTTGAAAGGCAAGACGAGACGAATGGACAAATGACCCCTCAAGCGCTGAACAAGTTCCTCAGCGAGTTCCTTATAACGGTTCCCAAAAAAGAACACAACGAGGAATACAAGCCTAATTCCCTAAGGACTTTCTTCGCCAGTTTTCAGCGCCATTCGAAGAAAAAATAAACTATGGACTTTGCCTTATGAAAAACGTCCAGTTCGAGCAAACTCGGAAAGCGCTTCAATCAAAGCAAAGGGATCTAAAACGGGAAGGCATAGGCAACAAGCCTAATGCTTCTGCTGCTTTAAATGAGGAAGATATTCAAGTTCTTTTTGAGAAGGATCTCTTGGGAAGTTCCACGGCAGAAGCGCTTTTAATTATCTGGAGAAAAGAAAGCACGAGTTTGACGAACTCACTTATCCAACATTTCGTCCAACCTTTTCTCAGTAAAGCAAGCAAGCAGCACAGCAGCCCCTTTCTCTTTTTTGGGGTGCTGTTATAAGCGGAGGACATATAGGTGTGGCAATAAACACTATAAATCAATCGCCCACACTTTCAGTGTGAGAGGAAAACCCTAACAAAACTTATAAAAGAATCAAACCTCTTGATTCGTAATCTTACTATTGTTTGTCAATTCAAGCATGCGGGTTCTGATAAGCATCAAAAAATGAAGCCTCGAGTTTTTCGACATGTTTTCAGGATGTCTTATTTTATTCTAACTAGCTCTGCCTTTTAACGACAATTTTGCTCGATAATTTAAATGTAAAGTATTTTACAAGGAAGCCATTTCAGTGCAACTCTCGAACTGTGAGGCGACTTGACCGCACTTTGTTTTCCTTTGAAAGAAAATAAAGATATGTTTATCTTTGAGTTCTACTCGCTTATGAATCCAGGTACGTATATAGTAAATAAGGTATTTCACGGTTAGTTCACTTGTACGAATTTTATTCACTCGTTGTGAATAAAAATCGTACGCGCTCACCAACCGTGAAACAACCTACACTTGTACGCCGATCTTGGCATCTTACGAGCTCTTCGTCTTTAGCACTGCGGTGTATACCTTGCGCAACGCAAATTTAACTCGAGGATATTTAAAATTGACATGGTCGAGGGTACTAACGAGTATTTTTTAGCTCGCAAACTCAGCGAACTTAAATTTTCAAACTCCCCTGGACCCTGTGCGTGTATTCACTTGCTTTTGGTTTCCATGGTTATGTCATTTACACTACAACACGGTTTACACGCGCAAAGGAAGCAAACGCTTCGTAGTCGTTCATTATCAAGTTTCAAAATGCATTTACAAATTTTTAAAGTTCTCATACTTTCTAACCGGCAGAAAAGATTTAAAATCCCTGGCGGAAGATTTTCTGGCGCCAGACCAGTAGAAGAGGAAGATGATCAACTGGACGACTACGGTTCTGACAGCAGCAATGAAACTAATCAGGAAATTGACTCAGATGATCACTTTGACTTTTCAAATTGTGATACATCTGAGCGATAGAAAGTGCAGGCATTTGCAGCCAAAACATGTGGATGTGCACTTGGAGATAACGGAGATCCATGCAGCTCTGCTATCAAAATTGAAGTCATCTTCGATTGCCGAAACAACCTTGCGGAACTTTCCTCGACTGAACTCAATCTGGTAATTTTGGCAATGATCCACTGTGCCATAAACTATGACCATGTCAGCGACTCAGGAGGAGCAGAGACAATGAGGCAGCGAACCAGGATGCCTTTCCATTTTCACAGCCACCGAGTCTGCCTGAAAACTTTTCTTTTCATGCATCGTTTCCACAAGACCGGATTCTACAGTCGCGCTAAACATTATCGGATTAGGGGATTATACATATGTACATATACTTAATGTATGCTCGAAATTCAAAGTGTAGCTGTAGAGCTATTATCTTCGAGAAAATAAGCTAAAATAAAGTTTAAATAATATGCTATATTACAATTCCAATATTATTTATAAACTACGTACAACGACTATCGCTTCGTACTCACGGCAACAAGTCTTGACTTCTACCTAGCGCTGCTTTCAGCGCTGAAACTATTCAACGGGTGGTAAAGATCTTCATGAACCTCGCCGAAGACCATTTTTTTTTTATTTGAGGAAGTGTTCCTGGCTTCAAATGAACTGACATGAAACTGCTGCCAACCTCCATGACAAGATCTCGTCTTTGAGAAAGCTACCAAGGTGCGTAGAGACTAGCAAGGCGAGCGTTCAGTGCCACATAACTACTCCACAATCTAAGGCTAATGCATCATTACAAAACGACCAGTACGACGTGACTACCGAGCTCCGAAAGCAGATATGGAACCTGACAGAAGTAGTTAAGCAGTTGACGGCACTGAAGTGTCTCCATCACCATGAACCGGGGCCTGCTTCTTTGCCGTTACTTGATGATGATTCGGACTTCCCAACTTTGGATTCCGAAGCAGTCGCATCTCTTGTGAGTTTTAATAGCAGCCCCACTGTCCAGACTTACCAAGAAACGGCCACATCCAGTAAAGAACCCACTGAGTCTTAGCGTTCCGTCCTGCGTACACTCCGTCAAATCCGCTAAGAAAGCCTGTCGCCCGTGTTTCCTGCCCAGATTGTTCCAACGAGATCACCTCTGCAGCCTGTTGACTAGAGCTTCACCCATTAGTGTCACGCAGCCACGGTCCAACGGATGCGCAGCAAAACAAAGTAACTACAATTGTAGCGAAGGGAACTGATGTCTACTACCGCCCTTGCTTTTGTTGATGTTCTCTTTACGGACGACGAGATGGCAAGGTGCAACACGTCAGGAACTAAGGTTTCCACCGGTTGGACAGCGGAAAATTAGGCTTTCTTGTGTCCGTTTTACAAAGAAATTTGACTCGCGATTTTTTAGTGAACAATGGAATCAGATAGCCGCTCGCATTAATACGAAATGTTGAGGAGAGAGGAGGACTCTTATTCATAGACTTAAGAAAACTAGTTTGTTTTGAAAACACAAAGATGGCACAATTAGTCTATCATTTCCCACAAAAAATTATGGGTAGGTGAATTGAACAGAATTAGCCATTGTTCAAAACAACTGCTTTCTAAGTTATTTTAAATTTGGCTAATTTTAGCATATAAACTTTATTAATTATGGGAAGCCTAAAGAAGGCATAAAACGCAGACTTGAAAATCATCCATCTGCCCAGAATAATGCATTTACAGACAGGTTAGGTGGCGACAGTCAAAGGAATAAAGTTTGGCAAATAGACTGTCAGTTAATAAAAAAAAAATATATCAGATATTTAATAATTTTGTTCACTCTTTCTGTTTTTACAGTAATCTTATAACCATGCTTTTGTCTTTTAAATCTGGAAGCTCAGTAGATTCTGTCATATCGGTCATTGTTAAAACTGTGTTTGTTTTGATGCTACTTTTCGACATGGGAAAAGTTTGTCGGACAAAAGTAGTCACCAAAACCTAAATATTTCTTTGCCAGCTTCAGTAATGACAGGGGATTAAGTTTAGATGATAAAACAAAGGATTATGTTGACAGAAATACCGGAGGTCAAGTAAATTCGTTACATGAGGTCACACAACTCGGGTAATATTCACGGTGTAAATTTGCATATTTGCAATATTTTTATTTGCATATTTTAAAAAATTCAAACTAAAAAAATTATTTCTCGAAAAAATAAAACATATTTCCACAAAAAACCTACACCAAAACTATTAGGACATATTGGGCTACCAAACATGAAAGTAGGAGTGAAATCAACTTTTGGGTGACTTGCCGCTGTTTGTCTGATGCACGTTGACATTTAGCTCTTAATTTTCTTTAAATTGAGCTGCCAAGTTCAAGCACCGAAACATTTGCAAACCAGTTGCGTTTCGAGGCTGTCGATAGAATATTTGCGGCAAAAAATAAAAAAAAAAGGCCAACATCGTTTTTTTCCTTCATTGTTCTAGCAACGTTCGGACCAAATCTCACAGATTCCGTCAATTCTATATTTGAACAGCAGAGAGCTTTTTCTGTGTTTATATATTCTCATCTAAACAATAAGAAAAGCTGGGAGGATTCAAGAAAGGTATGCAAACGTTAGACACAATTAAGGGTTTGCATAGCTTTAGAAAGTATCAAAAAAAAATCTCGCGGATTCCGTTAATTCTATATTTAAACGGCAGAGAGCGTTTCCTGTGTTTATATATATTTTCATCTAAACACGAAGGGAAGCTGAGAGAATTCAAGAAAGTTATGCAAACGTTAGACACAATTAAGAGTTTGCATAGCTTTAGAAAGTATCCAAAAAAATTATTGCCTATTCATGTTACTTGTTTATTTTCTGTAACGAACTTATCCAAGATTTAGAATCAGGCGCGAGTGGACGAACTCCCTTCTCCTGGCATGGAAGATGTAACCCTCCAGTGACTACTTAACCTTCCTCCCTGCCCCTTCCTTCCACCCTAATGCTCGGAGGCTAATTAGTTTTAGAACTAATGGCCTGAGTGGATACATCGTAAATTTTGTCTGATTGATGACTAAAAAGCCTAGCCTTAGCTATTGAAATTTTTTAAAACAATAATACACTTTGTGACTTTGGTGAATATGTTTGATCCTTGCATTGTTGTAACTGTTACAATTATCCTTCTAAGTCTTTCGTTTTCCCTGCTCATCGTTCCTGTACATTGCCTGAATGATTAAAATTAGAGAGAATAGTCTTCACTTTTGACTTACAGCTCTCTTAATTCGATATTGTTCATAAATATGTCTTTTGGCAAATTCTCCAACTGGTTGTTATCCAAGTACCTGTCAACAAATGATGATAGTTAGTGTTCAGGCGCATTACTGATATAAACGTATTATCATTATCATCAATATCTTCAAGTGACAAGAAATGTTTTTGGTAAGAGCCCATGTTGCGCGTAGTACAGCAACATATTTATATTTTCAGGTAAATCTGTCAACTCCATTATTTAGTTTCGCTTATCAGGCGCGAATGTCTTCCAAGACATCCATCCATAAGTAACACATTCGTCAATCTATTATTTTCCACAGAAAAGATTTCAATGTCGGCATGGGAAACAACATGATATTCGAGTTTCTTAAATGGGTTTTTCCTTACCATTATAAAATGAGGGGAAAATACAAACAATAGTTTATGCAAAGAGCATTTGAAATAGCTTAGACAATTTTCGTAATTTTGCCCTTTTTGTGATTGAATTCGAAAATGTCAATCACAAGTACCCTGTGATGTATGTAGCGAACGATTTTTCCTGAACCGAGCGATTTGATAAAATTTCCCTGTTCAAGTGTTGGTTCAGCCTTACCAAAAGCGATAGTCCATAAAAAAGAAGCCAGATCGAAAAGCTGCGGACAGACAGGCCCACTGATTTGGCTCAAATTTTGCATGCAAACTTGGTTAGGGATTTTGATCATGAAAGAGATATTTTAGGATTGAAATCTATTTTTGTAAAAAATTACGGCTCAAGGCTATTTGGAGACCCTCATGAACATGGAAACGAGGCTGGTTAAGAGAAACTTTTCAATGCCTGGGCTTCCTTTGCTTTCTCATTTTTGTGTCTTCTTTATTATTATCCTTATTATTTCTATCATAAAACAAGTGTACAATTCTTCCTCTTTGGTTTGAATATTAAATTTTTATTCAGAATAACTAGAATAAGAGAGAGGGGTATGTAAATTCGAAAATATATTATGAGTTCAGTTTAATTTTTTTAGCAGAGCGGGCTCATTTTCGAAAATTACAAACAACACTGCACAAAAAGCGGACTTAACTATATATCTAATTTACTTATTGTTGACGCCTGTGTTCGGCACTTTGAAACTTCTCAATGCTTATTGATGCCATAAAACAGCATTTAGAAGAGAAAATTCTCAATCCCATCCGCAGAAAGTTGACTCTTCGTCATAAGCGACCTATTGTTTTCTTTATCACTCAGTATTGAAATGAAAAATGCAGGAAATGGCACTTTCAAATCTTCTGTAAGAGCATGCTCCTAGATTCATTACTTTGGACGGCCTTCGGCGCTCAGTGTTATCTTCTCCTGCGTTCACCTTAAAAACCTCACGCTACACCTGGAGGATGTCAACTTCTCGAAGAAATCGGAATAAATTTACAATTAGATGAACAATAACGTACAATAATACCCACCAGCGCTACGCTCAAAAACAGAAACGTATTAACAATTCATCGGCGGAGTGATGGTGGCGCCGTAATTCGTAATTTCATTTATCGCTACATACGTGCATTGCATGAGGCCACAAAGTTTGTTGGATGTGATATATATTACTACGACCCTTATAAAGCCACTATTACACTGACAACAACGCATTTTTTAAGAAAGATGGCTTTAAATCAGACTAACCGTTTTCAGAGGCTAGATTTATCAGTAGAGGAGTTCATAGACGGACAGGAAAATGAAAACACGAAGAAAAAGACTAGACAATATGTTGCTCTGTTCCATGAATTTCTTGTTTTGAAAGGCGAGACGAGGCAAATAAACTAATGACTCCTCAAGTGCTGAACAAGTTTCTCAGCGAGTTCCATAGAACGGTTCGCAAAAAAGAAGACAACTAGGAATACGAGCTTAATTCCTTAAGGGCATTCTTCGCTAGCTTTGAGCGCCATTCGAAGAAAAATAAACTACGGACTTTGTCTTATGAAAGACGTCCAGTTTGAGCAAACTCGGAAAGCGCTTCAGTCAAAGCAAAGGGAACTAAAACGGAAAGGCATGGGCAACAAGCCTAATGCTTCTGCTGCTTTAAGTGAGGAAGAAATTCAAGTTATGTTTGAAAAGGATCTATTAGGAAGTTACACGGCAGAAGCGCTTTTAAACACGGTATGGTTCAACAACACAATCCATTTTGGGTTACTAGGCTGCGAGGAGCACAGAGAAATGTGTTCAAGGGGAGACGTAAAAATTTGTCAAATCTTCCACAGGTTAGGAGTACCTCGAATTCAATGAAAGAGAAACCAAAACTCGTTCAGGAAGCGATCCACGGAGTGTAAGAGACATTGCACCGAAAATGTTTGCTGTGCCGAACAACCAGAAATGTCCAGTAAAGGCCTACAAAGTCTACGCAGAAAAGCGACCCGCGGAAATGAAAACCGACGATGCACCGTTTTACTTTGGCAGTAAATAATAGTTTGACTCGCCATTTTTTAGTAAGCAATGGAATCAGATGGCCGCTCACATTAATACGAAATTTAGAGGAAAAAAACTCTTATTCACAGACCAGAGAACTAGTTTGTTTTGAAAACACAAAGATGGCACAATTAGTCTATCATTTCCCACAAAAAAAGTTATGGGTCGGTTAATTAAACAGTGTTAGCTATTGTTCGACAAAGCTGCGTTCTAAGTTATTCTAAATGTGGCTAATCTTACCATATAAACTTTACCATATAAACGCGGACTAGAAAATCATTTATCTGCCCAAAATAATGCATTTACAAACAGGTTAGATGACGACAGTCAAAGGAATAAAGTTTGGTAAATAGACAGTCAGTTAATAAAAAAAAAAAGTATATTAGATATTTAATTGTTTTGTTCACTCCTTCAGATAAAGGAAAAAAAGTGGCGTTCTAGTTGTGAGAGGGAATCAAACCCCACTAAGTCTATTTAGAGAGCGCAAGCGCTACCTCTGTACCACACGGAATGATCGCTAAAAAATTTCCTTACAAATTTTTCTTTAACGATCTGTTTAGCGAACGAATTTTCCTAAACCGATGCATGTTTCAAATGAAAATGTGTTAATGCAGCTTAACGGCAGTAATTCCTTGAAGGTTTTTCTAGAAAGCATGCAAATAGGAAAAAACCCCATCTCTTGGTATTTCGGAGGTTGATTCATCTTTGGATTTACATCTGTCTGTCACGCTTGTCATGCAGCTGATATAAAAAGATGGAGTAGATGTATAAACTGGAACTCAAATCTGGCTAGAGTGAGGTAGAGCATAACGTGATCATCGAAACAGCTAATAAAATAATGGATAAACAAGGTAAGAGTGTTATGTGGGTTTTTTTTATAAATTGTAGTGATTTAAGCTAGTAACAGTGGCGACAAGTAGGCACGCCATGTATATTTCATAGTCGTAGCAAGTAAATTTTGCCGGACTTTGAGTTAGTTTCACAATAGAACAATACAAATACACAAGGAAATATTCACAGTAACTTTATAATCATCCTTTTGTCTTTTTGAATCTGGAAGCTCAGTAGATTCTGTTATATCAGTCATTGTTAAAACTTGTAGGAAAGGTATGACGGACAAAAGTATTTACCAAAAACTAAATATTTCTTTGCCAGCTTAAGCAATGCCAGGGTAAAGGGTTATGTCGACAGAAATAGCGGAGGTCAAATAAATTCGTTAGATGTGGTCACACAATTCGGGTAGTAGTCACCGTGAAAATTTGCATATTTGAGCGGTCAAACTAAGAAAAACATTCCTCGAAAACTAATGTATATTTCAAAACTGCACCACAATTATTGGGACATATTGGGCTCAAATACACAAAGCCACTTCAATCTTTGCTTTCCATGAACAAATAAACATTTCAAAAGATAAAATTCTCTTTAAAATGTAAAATTCTTCAGTCCATTTTAATAACTTTCGATCCTAATTCGTTACATTAACTAATTTTGGTTCCAACATGTAGAAGCCGCGAGACAGGTCGTATGACAAAGAGATAAGATTGCACAACACGTCACGCAATATATCAAGCCGGGTTTGTCCAGTTGATTTTGATGGTCGCAGGGAAATGTCGAGTTTGTCGCTCAAAACCGTTGTGGTCCATAAGAGCATAACATCATTAATGACGGGAACAAATTTGCAGAAAGGAGGGCTAGTTCATCGGGTTCCGTGTACTAATTCTCGGGGGAAACTGCAAGAATTGTTTCAGAGTGTATGTGTGTTGTTTTGTAAATATAAACTCTGTAACCCATTTTAACTTGTTTTTGTGTCCTTTTAAGCAACGCGATATGTCAGTTATGACCTGAGGGTCAAATTTTATTCTTTAATTTTGATCTTCTCCTCACTGTGCGTAGTTCATGACCTGATATTTCAAAGTAAATTATCGAGAAGGCGCCTTCCGATCACCTTGTCTACTTTGTAAGTCACGCAAGCGCGCAAGCGTTACGACCGATCACGTTTTCGCAACGTTTTAGGACAACTCGGCATCTATTCTCCATTCAGTTACTATGAAAACCTAAAATCCTCAATGTAGAAGATAAACGAACGAAGTTTGAACGGTCAAAAGGAGATCTTGGTCAATTTTAAGAATCATGCAAATGATCTTTGACACGAGCGCAATTGAGCAAACACATGGATTTGCGTTGTTTTTAAGAGGTTGGTTAAGAGGTTCAATGAAAACTATACTATTTTTTATTTGCTCGGTTTATCTCGTTGCTTTAAGCCCATGCTCCCACGAAATGTTAGTACTGAAGCCATTAGAAATATGTAAAATCGTCGTTATTTAAATTAAAGGTTCAGGCCGATGTTGCTTTGAAATGAAAGTCTCCTAGTTCATGAATCCTTCTTAGTTTCGAGTCTTTAGTCCATCGTTCATTATTTTACATCCGGATGTTTAAATGCAATTGTATTCCAGAGAATAACACCCCTTATAATTAATAAACTGTTCTTTCACAGACTCGCGAGTGCGCACAAGAAAAAAAATTGTGCGCGCGCCATTTTCAAAAACACAACCACACGCTGCATGACAAAAAAATCGATTTAACTGTTACTTCATCTCTTCAGTCGAAGGAAGCGAGTACAACAAATGAGTGTCATTTAATTGAGTACTAGACATGCCTCTGATGAAATCTATTTGCAAAAAGTCATCACAAAGAATCAAACTCCGAAGTGTGTCAGTATTTTCCCGCAATCCAACTAAGAACAAATCAGTTGAAATATTTGGGCGAGTCGCCCAAAACTCGTTTTGACTCCTACTTTTATATTTTGTAGCCCAATATGTCCTAATAATTGCACAGCAGTTTTTTTGTGAATATATATTTTAGTTTTCGAGAAATGACTTTTCTTGTTCGACCGCTCAAATATGCGAATTTTCACCGTGAATATTACCCGAGTTGTGTGACCTCGTGTAACGAATATATTTGACTTCCGATATTTCTGTCAACATAGAAAAAGCATAGAAAAAGACAGAAAAGGACACAAATACTTTTTTTTTAACATGCTAGATTGTCTTGAATGTAAACGCGGTATGAAATCCATTTCTTTCCAGAACGAAACTCATTTTGGAATAATGCAAAAGGTACCTTAGGGACGGACTATCAGATTTTTGAGGAGGGGGGGGGGGGATTTTTGCTAATTGTACGATGTTTTTTCTTCCTTTAAGGCTGTGATCGATTTTTTTGGGGCTCGTTACCCAACCCCCCAGCCCCCCCTAGTACCCCTAATCAAAAATCTAACGGTCCGTCACTCAGATGCTCTCAGGTCCTAGAACTTTTTTTGCGATGACATAATTTGGTAAAGATTAAAATTACTGTACGTCTGCATTTGTTAAACAGACTATTCAATTGCATTCAGAACTCGATGTGTGCACTTCTAGTGCATTGAGTATTCTTTTGTAACATGGCCAAAGATCTTGCGATATCTACTGTTCAAGCTATTGTTTCTTTTCAAAGAGGCATCAGAATTATTTTCGTGTCAAATTTGCAAGCGTTACGACCGATCACGTTTCCGCAACGTATTAGGACAACTCGGCATCTATTCTCCATTCAGTTGCTATTAACCTAAAATCTTCAATGTAGAAGATAAACGAACGAAGTTTGAACGGTTAAAAGGAGATATTGGTCAATTTTCAGAATCATGCAAATGATCTTTGACACTAGCGCAATTGAGCAAACACATGGATTTGCGTTGTTTTTAAGAGGTTGGTGGATGGAAGCTATAGATCTACCCGCGGGTTTAAGGCAATCCGTGACCTCATTGGTGTATAAAAAATGCACTGATATGTTTTTCAAGCCCGATTAACGCCTGTATTTTGAGAATTCTTTCGTACAAAGTAGTGAATTTTTAGTATGCGAATTAAGGTCGAAGAGAAGGGTCTCCTTTGATCACGCTGGTATGTAAAATATTTCAGCTGAAGTTTCCATATTTTGTCTGTGAACTAACTGAATACATCTTGTAACTTGTGGCAAGATCGAGTTCCCAGAGCTACATTGTTGTAGTCGCTGCGCGCTGGACAAAATCTTTGACATTTTACACTTTCGCTCGCCGTTCACAGGGGTGGTCTGGTCAAAACTCATTTTTGACTTGTGGCGACGCAAAAAGAGAGAATTGGAGAACAACTAGAGTATTCTTGAAACATGCGTCCTACACCCTTTTCATGGGAAAAAAAATAAAAGAAAACTTTTTTCTAACGGGAAGTCGAGAGGACCGCTCTTAGTGAGAGCGGCACTTAAAATCATCTCTTTGTGCTATATTATCTCACTGGTCAGTCGAATATACTTCCAGTACGTTTCGATGGTAGGGTAAGGCTAAAACCAAGGGAAAAAATAAACATGTTCTAGCTCCGAAAATCATTGAAAGTTGGGCAAACCACGATCCTTTGTCGCGCTCGACTATGTATTCTTTCCTTTCAGACAGGTTTTGTGTCTTTCGGTTCTGGATTTGCATTGGATTTTATCCAAGCCATTTGTTTCCTTTCTTCTCATTTCACGTGGAAGTCTTGTTTAAGTAGTCAACTTCAATTTGTTGGGGAAAATCACCAATGCAAAATCGTTCATAACGGAATTCAGAGAAAAAGTTTTTGTTAAAAGTTTTGTATGAGGCTACTTTCATATTCTATTTCATAATACATCTTACACTTTTCTAAACATAAACCATTCTTTACATTCTTTACATTTATTACCTCAAAATCTCTCTAAAAAGAAACAATCTCTTTGATTCAATGCTGTACACACTTATCATCTACTGAATATTCCTGCCGCCCCTAACAAATTTGAAAAATATATTACACCCAAAAGGCTTGAAAAAGGACACAATGAAAACAACCTTAATTTAAGCGCTGAATGTAATGGATATCAGCAGGGAGAAAAGTGTTCTCCCAATGGCCGGTTTTGTTTCCTATTACAAATCATTATCAGGATTTCTATTTTATGATCGCTAACAAATTTCTGGGTGCCGTTGGTTTAGTTCAAATGCACCTCATCGAGCGCGACATTAATTTAGGAAGTTCCGTGTTCTGCTTCAGATATATGTTCCCTCGTGGAATATTATTTTTCAAGAAATGAGGCTTCCTCACAGGTCTCATGTTGCTTGTATCCCTGTATCCACTTTATTAGAAATATAGCCAGCAGTAGTTAAATTCAATTACGGTTAGAGAGTCCCGGATATCTCTATAAAATCTTTACAAATTCGTAGGAGTCAGTGAGTCATATATTAAGGTCTTTACCAGTGGTACTTTGCTGCTACTGAGCTTGAGGTAAGATGATTCAGAGACGCTCGAATATTGGATCTGGATTTAGGAAGGATTGGTTGATGGGATTAGTACCCCCTCCTGGCCTCTCAAACAATTTGTTCGGATTAATCAAGTTTGTAAATTTATGGCATACTGTAATACTGATTCATAGACGCTTGGAGATAAATTAAAGGTGCATGACACATTTCTAAACCTCACATTCAGTTGTTGCGCTCAGTTCAAGTGCTTTGACTGCTCATTCAAACTAGGCTCTCGTGTTTTAATCAAATAACAGGTGTCACTGGGCTGATTGTTTTTCTTTTTTTCTATTTCTTTTTTTTTTTCTTGTTTTGTTTTGTTTTTTCATCCCTTCATTCAAAGGATAATAATCAGAAGAAAACTGAAACACAGACCTAAGCACCGAATTGCATGGATATTTTTAACCTGATAACTAGACTAGTTAAGAAAGAGGGAAGGATTTAAGGGGGAAATTCCATCCTCGAATGATTCCTTTAACAAATTTGTTTACTTTTTTTTTTCTTTGTGGACAATCTTTTCTCGGAACGAATTTTCCGAAACCAATGCATGTCTTAAAGGAAATTTCTAAGTCCAAGTGTTAATGCCGCTTTCTAAGGATAAGATGCGACAGCACCCACACATTGAACTGCCTACTTTTAAGGTTGGATTCTGTTTAATATATTTGCCTCTCTTTTGTGCCGGCCTCATGTATTTTTTTAAACTTTAAAGATCGTATGCTTGTAAGTTTGTTTTTAACAATCTCAACTTTTGTATTAAAAAGGATTTTACGTCAGTTGTCGCCCATTTCTATATTAGCGCACTCATTAGAGTGGTTATTTTCTTCGTGAATATAATAATTTCGGCAAGAGGAGAAGGAATTTCGTCCATAAAATATCGTCTGCGGTACGTACTAGAGCAGCCATTTCGAATCCTTGTTTTCCTACTGCAAACTACGTGACCACACAGCTAAAAAGATCTATTACTAGGGCTGCTCAATTTATAAAGAGAAATTAACATTTCGGGAGACGAGGAGTGGCACATAGGGGGAGGTAGGAACAAGGGTACTGTGCATCAGCATTAGAGGAAAGATGGCATCTAGGTCACTTGGAGATAAGGCATTATTGTATGTTCGGTAGATTTGGATTTAAGGCGTCTTTTACAAAAATAAAGAAGACTATAAACTTACAAGCCCGATAACGAGGTGTTTTTGCTAAAAATGTCTGATGGTAATCCCTTCAACTGATTGTTGTCCAACCGCCTAACAAAAAATTAATTAAATCACATCATTTATTACGTTACACCAGTTAAGGAAGGTCAAGAAAAACAGAAAATGCTTGTAAACAGACTGTAAGCGTCAATAAAGCAATGCCTCCTTTGTAGTTGCAATAAGAAAACGAGTTATATTGTAGAACAAAATGACTTTGAGGGTTTTCTATTCGAAGCATTGAAAACAGTCCACTGAACACTTTAAAAATTCCTCTCTACTCCCTTTGTATCTTCCAATCACCTATTGTTATAATACACAAGGCTTTACCGTACGAACTGATATGAAGTGTAGACCACTTCATGAGTCAGGCGACGTTTATTTGTTTTCATGAGGGTGGGGGGTAGGGTAGTTAATTAAGATACCAAAAGAAGTATGAAAGGGAAAAATAATGAACTAATAATTAAGAATGTGTGGAATAGACAGACGTTGGCAGAGAAGAGTAAGGACAATTTTCTCGTGTTACGACTGGTTTGCGGTCCAGTCTGGGTTTCCATACTGGAAGTTAGTTTTTAAACATGCCCAGAAGTGGCCTTTTCGAACGGTGCCACATAGCTGCATGATACCGATGTACAAATATATGTAATATTTTCCGCAGCCAGCCGTAAAATTGTGCCTTATTTACCGATAATACTGGAGGTGGGGAAACTAAAACACCAACAAAATCATTTTAATTTATTTGCCTAAACTGCAAAAAAAAAAAAAACGCAGGAAATGGCATTTCCGAAACCCTAGATTTAAAAATGTTCTGTAAGAGCATGCCCCCAGATTTCTTATAAAGGGGTAAGTTTCTAAAGAAACTGTGGTGCTGCGTCGGTGGGAGAGTATAGCAGGTAATTTAGTGTTAACAACTGGGTTGAAAACGTAAATTAGCCACCGTAAAGCGTAAAAAAGCTGACGTTTCTAATTTTAGCCCTTCGTCAGAGCGATAGGGCTAACGCTCGAAACGTCAGCTTTTTTACCCTTTACGGTGGCTAATTTACGTTTTCAACCCAGTTGTTAACACTAAATTACCCAGATTTCTTAGTTTGGACGGCCTTCACCGCTCGATATTATCTCCTCGTGCGTTCACAAAAAAGTTTGACGCTACACCTGGAGGATGTCAACTTCTCGATCGGTATATTTTTACAATGTGATAACTAGGCGAACAATAACGTGCAATAATAACCACCAGCGCTACGTTCAAAAATACAAACGGTTTAACAATTCATCGGCGGTGTGACGGTAGCGGCGAGATTCGTAATTTCGTTCGTCGCCATATACGTGCATTGCATGAGGCTACAGAGTTTGTCGGATGTGATGTGATACATTACTGCGACCATTATAAAACGATCAACACAATGATAACGAGACTTGTGAAAATCATAATTCCCCGCGATGGATATTCGATTAGATAAACTAAAAGCAGGGAATTAGACAGGAGTACCGATCGTTACGTTTAGCTTTTCGTAAATACTACGAGTACGTTTCGGTAGCTGGGTATGGCTAATACCAACACTGTGTGAGATAGGGCGTATCGCGGTGCTGAAACCACACGATACAGACCCGTATTCTTCGAGAACACGGACATATCCGGACGTACCGTGTTCCAAGACATGCGATGTGTCCACCGAGTGTCAGGAACTTTATTCGTTCCAAATCGGACTTAACCCGTCGCATGGAAAATCCGATGTCAGGATACGTCATTGAAACGCGGCGTGTGGAGACTTGGAAATTTCCTTATACTTTCAGATTTGCCGCAAATAATGGCGTACCGTATACGAGCGCGCGGTCAGTCAAATTGTGTCTTTCTTTCGTGTCTTTCTAAAAATTGTCTTTTCCACCGTGAGAACAGTTTCACTAAGTATTCTTGTCCCGAAATTCTACGGTGCCAGACGAATCGATCTGTATTCTAGAACCCGATTTTCCACGGTAATACGAGAATCGCGTAGTATTCAAGAACCCGAAGTTCCACGGTACTAGACGAATCGGTTTGTATTCTAGAAGCCGGTTTTCCACGTTACTATGAGAATGGCTTGATATTCAAGAACCCGAAATTTCTCGATAATTGAAGAATAGATTCGTATTCTAGATTTTGATATTCCACGGTACGAGAAATTTCACTCGGCATTCTTGATCCACACTACATACTATCAGATGTTCTTGGAAAAAGCAACGAATTCTCCCGATAATTCTGCATCCTCTTACTAGTGTATTTTTCTCAGAACCTTTACTCTGTAAAACAATAAATTATTTTAATATCTGATAAATAATCCTCAAAATGGCCAATTTACAGAATCTATTTCATCATGTGATGACTATTAACTAAGTTTAACCTTATGCACAAAAAGGGAAAAATTTAGAATGTGTGTAATAATTAAATATACTAAGCTAAAAGTGCTTAATGCTTGACATGGATGAAAGCAACATTTCAATATTTACATAAATCATTATACCACGGCAATAATTTTAGTATGATAAAACGACATTTTTTCATCAGTCAGATATGAAGACAAGAATAGCAAAAAGAAATGTCTATACTCTAATATTAGAGAGTATTAAAATTTTATCAAAAACAACAATAAATTCTAAGCAAGTCATACCATGTTAACAACTTAGTGGGCCCTGGTTATTTACTGAGCTGGAAAGTGCCTTTTTGAAGCCAATTCTTTAACATCAAAGTTGTTTGAAGAGCACAATAATTCAAGAAGCTTGTTTGAAATCATTCCAATCAAATTAACTGTGGCATATCCAAAACTGTAGCATTCTTTACAAAGGTCTTCAGTACATCTAATACTACTTCAACAATAAATGGAGTTGATCGCCACAAAATTCTATGTTATTCAAGGATTCTTCCCACAGATTTTTGAACTGTTTGTAATAGCGGGCAGATTATGTTCCAATCAAGATAAGAGAGAGAGTGAGAAAGTGGCATCATTTGTTAATTTTTCAGTTTGTGAAACCAGCTAATGCAATATGCAAAAAAAAAAACATTTCGTGAGTTAGGGTTAAAAAGGAACCATTCACCCTAATACCCATAAACCACCTTGCCATTCTGTCAAATGAACTGAATTAAAAACAGAAGGCAAAACATACAAGTTATCTAAATAAAGAACACTTAGGTATTAATTTAGTCCCACAGTGACTGTAGCTGTCTGTTTGGCCTCCTCCGGATTGTGACAGGGCTGGTGTCCAACATATGCAAGGGTTCCCCATCGCTTTCATCACCACTGCAATGTTGTGGGGACGGTGGGGAGGGAGGAATCCTATTTTGAGAAGGAGACCTCTCAGGAAGGAGTGCCCATGCAGGTGAGGAAGTTGGTAGACTGTGTGTGGATGGCTCTCCTTCTACTCTTGTATTTTGTGGATGTGAGCTTCAGGAGGAAGATGGCTGTTTGTCAATTTTCTCCTAAAGTCTCTTTAAGAGAGGAGATAGCTGTGGACTACGCCACAGTGGTGACCTCACAACCCACACATCCTCTTGACTGCCCTCACCATTCTCCTTGCCAGTCATGAAATTTGCATCAATTTATTGCAGAGCAGTCTTCTCTGCTTTATTTCTTCTGTCAGGTGGATTGTCAAGGTATTGTTGTCTTTTTGTTTCATAATATCTTGACACAGCACCTGGTACATAAAAATAGTATTAGGCTAATTGCTTATTATTTATTTATTACCCAAATTCATGAAAAAGTCTTTGATGAGAATCTTGTCCTAACATTGAAAGCTACTTTTCTCAAATTTATCCATTCATTCTCTCAAGTAAATGGCAACCTTACATCAACATTCGATGAAAAAGTCAGGTTAGGTCATTTTCAAATTCAACCTATTAAATTGTTTGAAGTTAAGTTTCATTCAACAGGAACAATAGGGGTCTTCTACTAAAGGCAGGCACAAGACAGGTTACGCACCTCGAAAAGCTCTGTTTTAGGGTACTCTAGACAACAAACTTTCAGATGAATTAAACAAAAGTTTAAAACATTTCTTACAAGGTGACCACATTTTGTTGGACCAGAAAAGTAAATTGCATGCACACTCTAGTAGCACATATATGTATGTACTTTAAAGAGAAAATCATATGAACACAACACTTACACTTGATAATTGACTTTTCATAGTCATTGTTTTCCTTTTCCAGTTCCTTACAAAGAAATCCTCGAACAGCACTGTTGTGGGCACTATCAATGCTACAAAGGAATGTTATAGTAGTAATGCTTTGTTAGAAAGGTGCATAAAGATGAACAAAATTAAATATAGGTTTAAGTTAGTGACCAAGCTTGTTTGGAAGGTAATAAAATTTTTTTGTGTTTATGAACTGAGACTTTGTCAAGATCTGTGAAGATGTAAAAAGTAAACAAGGCCAATTGCTCAGCATCTTGACTAAAATAAGATATTCACATGGCCAACAAAGTTTGCTTGTAAGAAAATGCTTGAGGGAAAATCACAGACAAATAAAATCCTGTCTTCCCCATTTGCCAGCCAATCGCAAAAAATCAGGGGACTTTGCAGAGAGCCGGAAACAAGTCACTTCAAGTTGTTTTAAATGACAGAAAAGACCACAATACACAAGAACACAGGCTTCTCCATCTCCTCGCGGTTTGCTTGGATCAAAATGACAGACTATTAAGCATTGTGTAAAATCTTTTTTTGTCTTGTGAAAGTAATCCTTTTCAGTCACAAGTAAGCAAAGCTTTAATTTGTCCTGCAAATTTTAATGTGGCTTCTTGTTCTCACATGTGCCACCCCTCTAGGAGGGACAATCTCTTAACTTTGGTTGTCCTTTTTCCCCACCTAGAAAGGGAAATTAAGTTCTTTGACTACACCCTTTGCAAAGTCCCCTCCCTTAAACAAGGTTCCCCCCTCCAGGAGATGGCTGATGATAGGTGCATTTCCAAAACATTCCACAGACAAACTCTTAATATCCTGAATAGATATCTTTTACTCACCCTTCACTTCCACAAAACTAAAGTTTAACTTCTTGTTTGTTGTGCAACAAGTGCACATCACCCTTAAATTCAAACAAAATTAATTATAAGAACATTAACGTTTCTTATAAGAACAGTGTATGTGGAATCAAAGGTGAAAAGTGAAATAAGGGAGTTAAGTTCAAATTCTAATAATATCATGGGTAACAAATTATGCTTACAATTGTGTGGTTTAAAATTTCTAGCCAGAAGACAAGACATTTTATTTACAAAAACAAACAACTTAGGGACAAATTAAGAAATAAATGTTTAATCATTTGTCTCATGACATAGAGTCAGGCTATCAAAAGTTTGACAGTAATGTTTCCTACTGCTACACTGCTAGTCTTTGTCAGGCAGCATGTTTGAATGTTTACATGTCGCTATATGTAGTACTTTGGTGTTTTGTCATTGGTACGTTGTAGTACTCTGTCCTTGGTGAATTTCGATCCTCATTATTATTCCTACGAGCAGATGTTATTCCCTCATAGGTCCACTTTGTTACTGACCAGCTGTGATGCTCTTTAACTGTAGCCATCCACACTTCAGAAATTTTGATCCCACTCTCTCTATTGATGTTATTAGGGTAAAGTTTTATGTGGATGGCTTCTTAATCAATAATGAGAGCAGAATTTAAATTCCTTAAAGGGCATGTAAACCCAAAAAACGTTCATTTTCTTTTCACATAGATGTTTAGTAAATATACCAAGTACACCAAAGGTACCATTCGTTTATTCTCAAAAGTCCATTTTCACTTTGTAAAAGCTCTTCCAAATTCGAAACATTCGCCATCTTGAATGGCACCATCTTTCCTGTGACGTCACGGGTGGATCCTCCAAAGTCTCGTTTTATAATCGCGTGAGGCACAAAGGAGTCTTTTCTACAGCCGTTTTTTGCTGGTCTCGTCATGATTTTTTTACGTACAGTTTGCTTCAATATAATCAATTTTTTCGTAATGGTGAAGCGTTGTGCCGTCCAGTTTTGTACTGATTCAAACAAAACTGGGCATACAATGCAAATATTTCCAAATGACGCAAATTTGAAGCGACAATTTGTGAAATTTGTTCAAGTGAAAATAGCCGATTTCGTCGAGCCGTTCGAACGTTCTGTTGTTTGTAGCAGTCATTTTTATTCCTGGTGCTGTACCGACGATTCAGGCCTCACCAGAAGCAAATTATTCGGAAGACGAAAAACGACCCATACAGTCGGCAGACGACGAGGATTCGGAAGTGGCTGACCAAACTGAGAAAGAAGTTGAGCTCTTCAAAAGTTAGAGGTCAACAGAGAAAGTACAAAATCGATTTACATGAGAACGTTTCGTTAAATAAACAACAATAGCTTTATTGGTTCTCTAAAAACATCTTTTTTCTCATTTAATGAAAGATTATGGGGAAGCCAGTTGTTTGGGAGCCAGCGCTGAGCCCGTAAAAGACACTGACATGTCTGAACCTTTGCCTGTCGAAACACGTATCAAAGAAAGAGAATTCGTTGATATCAGTGTGTTATAACGTGATCTGGAATTTTGTCGGTTCTATACAAAGAATTCTATACAGGATCCCATAATCAACCCTTATGTTCTATAAGAAAATCCATGCCAGCCCCACTTAGTGCTTCCTTTGAGAAACCCTGCAGAGAAACAGCAGAAGAATTTGTGTCACGGTTTTCACAGCAGTGAAAATACATTCAAAGGTCAGTAGGACAATATTCATCATTTTGAGTACAACTTAAAAGATCCTGATTTCAGCTTGCAAAACTATCTTTTCAATAATGCAAATCGAAGCAAACACAAACAGGGTTGGATAATTATGAAGGCCACACAAGGAAATGCACATGATACAACTTGTTTTATCGATGGAAATGCTTCTGAGATGAAGGATATTGTTTACCGCACAAGATAGCACAGCGACCCTAAAGTGTTTGCTGAGATATCCCCAACACCGACGAACAAGCTATCTGTAGGCAATTTAGCGAAATTTCCTGCCAGGAAAGAAGCGAAAAACAACTAGCTCTAGTATTGTATTATTAAATCAATGGCAGAAACAACTCAAGTAAATCGATCTCAAAATGTAACAAAACAGATGAAACAGAAAATATTTAGCTTAGTCGTTTCTGGTGTGATTATCTGTGCTTTACTGCTGCCTGTAAGCGTACTTGGCCGTCTCCAGCACCCAGAAATCGAGGCAAATTGACTGAAAACCTGGATGCTCAGTGATACAACTTATCTGGGTTTCAGGCCATTTTGCCACAATTGCCCGATTTCCGTACAACAAACACTTTCATGAGTTTTCGGCATTGGTTGACAAGTTCCACACTCGCACCTTTGATAATTTTATATAAAACACTCTCAGAAGCTCAAGTTTAAAAAAATTCTGTTGCATTCCTTTAGATTGTACCCTCGCTGTATTGCATTTTCATGTCAAATACAAATAAATCACAAAGTAAATTAAATACCAGTCTGAGTTTCCGAGACGGTCGCATCGCTGTCGACATGTTCTGTACTGTCTTCGTGCGGATCGCCTCGGTGAGCCCTACGCGGTGGACGTGGCCCAGACTCTCCTAAATATTCTGGATTATCCCCAGCGCTGTCATGTACTAAGCTTAAGGCATTCGAGTCGCTACCTTCTGAAAAAACATCTTCCGAACTACCGCTACTAACACGAACTCCCACACCAGTTCTACTGGGATATATGTGTTGCGCAATATTTTGGTTCCACCGCTTACGTCACGACTTCTCGCTATTGTTTTTACCGGAAATGGAATTTCAGTTGATAATGCCGATTTTCTCCTAAAATAAGTCGAATTGGACAAAACTAATTTCAAATTCGTTTTCTACGCCACTTTTTACATAGTATAAGAAAAACATGTATTTTTGGGTTTACATGCCCTTTAAGCATGGATGCCCACAATCAAAAAGCATAACAGCTAGTCAGTAAAAAAGCTGACCTACGGGAGAACAACATCTGCTGGTTGGAATAATAATGAGGATCAAAATATGATCAAAATACCAATGATGGAGGGCCAAAATGTACCAATGACAAAACACCAAGGTGCTACATATAGCAACACATAAACATTTGACTTCATCACCTGATGAAGAAGACTAGCAGTGTAGCTGTTGAAACACCCAATCAAACTTTTGATAGCCTGACTCTAAATCATGAGAAAAATGATTAAATGCTCATTTATCTATTTAACCTCAATGAACAATAACATCTTCTTTAACTTAAGGACATTTTTGTAAATTATTACAGAAAAAAAACAATCTATACTGAACTATGTGGAGTAACCTTTTTCAGTAGCTTTAAAACTAAATTGCAGAAGTTGATTTTCAGGCACTATTGGCAAATGATGTCTGACATTCTCAAAACTTCATACCCTGGAGCAATCTTTGAGGCCGCCCCCCGAGTATTTATTATTCTCGGCTTAGTTTCAAACAAGCCATATGACATGCGGTATTAACATCACAAAGAAGGGAATACTGTCCCACAAGCTTAAAATACTTCCCATACCAGAATCGAAGCTTAAAAGGAAACGCCCACTGCGACAGTGCTGGAACAAAAATTTGCACAAACCTTTAGTTGCTTTGGAACAGGCCCACGGTGGATATTCTCCTTCTCGGTCGACTGAGGTTGGCGATCGAGCTTGTGTCGTACAGTCTGTAGTTCGGTCTTCACCTCAGCCACTTCTTTACAAGCATTTTCCAGTTCCACGCTCAAACTGTCTAGTTTGGCATTTTGCCGCTTTACTATATCCCCCAGTTCTTTGATTGTGTCGAACAACTATCGAATTTCTCGGTTTGAGACCAGCAGGTTCTCCCGATTTCTAATAGAATCGTCTCGTAAAGGCTCTGGATGGGATGGAACTGCGCTTGATCGGGCGCCGGTTGATGAGCTTGAGCCGAATGGTCGTCGACTGAAAGTGGTACTGGTATTGCCACTCCGGAAGAAAGTTGCAGCCACATCGATGTCAAAACTAAAACCGTCCAGCGAAGATTACGTGACGCGTCCACCAGTCTCTTAATCTGCTTCTAGAGCAACCACGTGAGTAAGACTAACCAATAAGCGTAGTCTCATTGGATGTCACGCATTTTGTCGGCACGACTGTCGGCACTTAACTCGGCAGCATATTAATCGATCGCTCAGAGTTCTTCACCAAGGCAGTATAATAGGTGAAAATACGGATCAATTGAGAAGGAAATTTTGTGAAAACTGCGCTTCTTGGTTTGGGGAAAGCTTCTATTATGATCACTTATGTGAAAAGTCCAGTTTGCAGAGATTAAACGTGAAAGGTGAGTTGAGTTAATAACGAGGTTGATCTTTCTGAACATAGGTCGACGATAGTTGAAATTCCTGAAAAGTTTTCTTCAGTCCTCATAGTGTTTTAAGCCCGGGTCGCACAAGATATAATACTCTTGATTATTTGCGATGGTTCAAAGTTAAGCCGTTTTGAGAGAAGGAAGAATCTTGTTCTGCGCGGGCTGGACAGAACTGAAAAACCCCTGCGCATGGTAGAGACTCGCGCGTGGGGGAAACTGGGGACGACAACGTTAAACCACAGCAACACGTACGTGAAATGGTAGAATTTTCGGAAAAAAAAATGAACAGCGCCATTTTTTACTCCAGTTAAGACTTAGGTAGAACTTGCGCGCTTTAAACCTTCGCCAAAGACCGACTGGTAAGAGTGCTAAGACATCTCCTAAACACAAACCAAAATTTTACAGCAAAGACAAGAGTCAAAGATCTCTGCTGGAACATCTGAAAGCATTACCAACAGTTTTTTAAATAGTAACTATCACCTGTAATATCAATTAAGCTCGGCTGTAACAGGTATTACTGGTTACGGGTTACAGCCCCTAATGACAATGCCACATGCACAGTACTATTACAGCTCTGTCCAGGCTGTCTGTTATGGGCTGTGTTTATGTAATTACATTCAAAACTTTGTTGGGGCAGGGCCAGGATTTTTCTGACTTTTTCCTATGTATCAACATAAGGTCCACCAATCAATTAAATGTACAGTACTTCAGTTCTCTGCTGAAAATGACATTCAGATGTGGAAAAACACAGTCTGTTGCTTTACAGTGTCATATGTAAACAGCTTGATGCAAATTGACCTTTTTAATAATAATAATTTTTCTTTATTTGCTTTTGTTTTACTTTTGACTCTTGGGTACACACATCCGTTTGTGTGTAAAGGTTGTTATTTTATACCCCAGGAAATACACCTGTAGCAATGCTGTTGCATGTTGCTCTGTAAAAGGAGCCTCACTGTATATCAGCTCATTGATGCTGATCAATCTGACATTCATCTTGTGCTGTTAGTCACTCCTAGAATTGGTGACAAGTTCTACTGTAACCACTGCAAGAAAACAGTGAGCTAAAGTACCTTCTACGAGAATCAGACACTATATGGTGATATTGCATGTGGATTCTCTAGTCAAAATGTGGAGCTTGAGTTAGACATGGACTCTGATTCAGAAAATGAAGGTGCTCTTCCTTGTTGGGATGATGAAGACAGGCAGTTCTTTTCAGAAGGAGATTCTAGTGGTGGTGAAAATGATGTAGATGATGAAATATTACCAGAGGAGTCCTCAGTGGAAAAACATGAAAGCTCCATGCAATCAGAACAGCAACTCTTGGTTAGTTTATAGAATATTATTGGTTCATACAGCAAACTAATACAAAAAGAGCAGATCATAACATTGCCATCTCTCTTAATGACCCTCATAAATTGGCTTTTGCTCTTAAATCACTCTTCTTAGGTAGCTTAATCTCTCATAAACCAATAGAAAAATGTTTTCTGGGGATAACTTAACTTAACTTAAGCTAGGTTTTACTGTTTTATCTTAGGTAAAAATTTAGATGAGGCAAGTGCCTCGTCTTGCCTCAGGCTACAGTGTGGCTACTGCCCTGCTTTAATGTGTAAAATTTCTTTTAGTGAAATATTTTGATATTCATTTTATTCACAAGTGATGTAAATACATGCAGAATGGTGTACATGTATACTGAACTTTTAGTACTATTTATTGCTATTTTTTCTGATGTACTGTTATTTCATTTCAGGAGGATGATGTAGAGAACAATACGCAGAGCTTTGAGTATTCTTATGAAATGGAAAACAGTGCAAAAAAAATGTGGTAAACAGAAGGAACCAGGAAGTGATTGCACAGAACTGAGGGCTTTGCTTTTATTCCTACTTCTGTGGCAGGCAATGTTCAAAGTTGCAGACAGAGCTATTGTTCTACTCTTAAAGTTTTTCAAGCTGTTCTTATCTGGTATTGGTAAGATGAAGCAAGCAGAAATTCTTATTAACTTTGCCAAGATCATCCCAGAAACATTGTACATGATTCGAAAACATCTTGGCCTTCAGAAGGACAGTTTTATTAAAAATGCAGTTTGCCTTAAGTGTAAAACTCTCTATAATTTTGATGAATGTGTTTGCCAAAGGCCAAATGGTGAGGTTGTATCAGCATGTGAGTTATCCACGCCACCCACACCAAGCCTGAAGGAGGCCATGTGGTTCCGTTCTGATGAAAGTTATGAGGTCAAGACCAGGAAAGACATTCTTGTACCCTAGGCAGGTTTACTGCTATAAAAAGGTTACTGATTCATTACAAGACCTTATTAACAAGCCAAACTTCATGGAAAACTGTGAAAAGTGGATAAATTGTTCCACTCAGCTGTCAGACAATGTTCTTGGAGACTGTTTTGAAGGAAGAGTTTGGAAAGAGTTTCAGTATATGGATGGAGAGCCCTTTCTTGCCATACCAAATAACTTTGCTCTCGTGTTGAACATTGACTGGCTTCAGCCCACTCTTCATGGTTCAAAATCCATTTGTGTCATTTACATGGTTGTAATGAACCTTCCAAAAAAGGAACGCTTCAAACCTGAAAATCTTATTGTTGTTGGAATAATTCCTAGGCCAAGGAATCCTAAGCCTTATATCAAGTCCTTCCTGCAGCCATTAGTAGATGACCTTATTGACTTGTGGGATGGAGTTATCTTAGACACAAACATTTCTGGAACTGGGGAGATATTCTGAGCTGCTATCTTAGCTTTGTCAAGTGATATACCAGCAACTTCGAAAAGTGGAGGTTTTATTGGCCATACTGCAAAGAAAGGTGAGTGCTCAAAGATGCACTATAACTAGAGTGTTTTATACAATTTTAATAATAACTCCTTGGTTTTTTTTTTGTATTTGTGTATGTATACCTACCAACTCACATGTCTTGGGAATAAAAAAACTTAGATCTCAAGTCAGCCCTCACCAGCTGACCAATTCCTCACACCTAGCAGAAAAGTTTGAGCTAATACATCCTCTGACTTTTAGAAGGGAATTGCTAGAGACAAGGTTGTGTTTTCATGTGTTAGGAAGTTTGGAATTGTCTGGGTGTGCATTCGAAGTCTTTGGATTATCTCCAGATATGATCAGGTTCTCTATCAAAAACCCTGGCACTTGTAGGATAAAAATCTCGCACCCTTGGCTCAGAAAAAGGTTGGCAGGTATATGTTTGTTGTGTGTGTAAATACATGCTTGTTGCACTGGCATCATTGTTTATATGGTGTTTTACTATATTTTCAGGATGCAGCAAATGCTTTAAAAAATTTCCAAGAGCATCATTTGGTGATAAACCTGATTTCTCAGGATTTGATAGAGAAATCTGGGAACAGCAATCTAATGAAGACCATCGAGCAGCTACAGAGAAAGTTTGCCAAGCTAAAACACCAAGTGATGCCCAGAAATTTGCCTCTTCAAGTGGAGCACATTACTCTGTCCTGTTCCAGCTTCCATACTATGATGCTATAAGATTGGCACTGATTGATCCCATGCATAACTTGCCTCTTGGGAGTGCCAAACATGTTCTTAAGACTTGGACTGAAATGGGAATTCTGAGTGAATCTGACTTGGAGAGAGTACAGAAATGTGTCAATCTTGTTAAGCCACCATCTGAAATTGGGTGCATCCAAAGCAAAATTTCTGAAGGATTTAAGGGATTCACTGGTGACCAGTGAAAGAACTGGGTATGTATTTACTCCTTTTTTGCTTTAAAGGGAGTAATACCCAGTGGACAGAATGGAATGTGGACAGCATTTGTACATGCCTGTCAACTGCTTTGCAGAAAAGTTATCACCAAGGAGGAGTGTATGGAAGCTGACCACAAGCTGATGCGATTTTGTGTAATGTTTAGAAGCCCTCTGCGGGAAGGAGAAGTGCACACCAAACATGCGTCTTCATGGCCATTTCAAGGATTGCATACTTGATTATGGACCTGTTTTCTCTTTTTGGTGCTTCTCATTTGAGAGGTACAATGGAATTATTGGAGATTACCATACAAACAATGTTAATACTGGTAGGTATTAAACTCTTCTCTAATAAATTTTAAGTAATGAAAATTAATTCTTTCAAACTGGTGTTCCCTTTCTTGACATTTTGATAGAATGCAATCATGCCATATTCTTTGAAATAAAAAAAAAATATGTGAACACTCAAACCTCCATAATCAAACATATATGTACATGTATACATGTTACATAAATGTAAAAGTTTAAAGCAGACGGGCCATTTGGTCTGTGGCAACAAAGCACTTATACAGTGTAGTAGCAAAACTCATTAGCTTTTGACCTGACCTGAATGACTGACCAACTGAATGACTGACTGTCAAATTAAAATCAAATAATAATAAGCCCACAAAAATATCACATAATTTTTTATTATTATCAAAATTTTATGCCGGACTTTTAATTTTAACCTTGCACCTGCCAGAGGCCTGATACCTTGTTTGTGGCATGTTGCTTTGTGTAAGCCTTTGCATAATGCCTAGATGTATCAGAATACATTATGAACCATATGTTAACTGGTGTTCATTTTATTATCCCCAGGAGTTCAAATTATATTTCCAGGAGGCATGGAAGAGTTCCAGCAACTTATGGATTGTGAAGGCAAGCAAAAGGGAACTTTACTAGAAGCAAGTGTCCGTGTCCAGCAGTTCTGCAACATGGTTGAATCTGAAACTGGCAGTCCAGTTAATGTTAACCTTAGTAAAACTGAGACTCAAGTACCACTACCACCAATCAAAAGGGGATGCAATTGAAAGTGATGATGTGAGGAGACTACAGAAGACTTACGAGACCATGTATGCTGGTGGTAGAATCATCCATGTTTCCAGCTTCTGTGATAAGTTCAAGCACCTTTTATACAAAGGATACCGTTGTGCAGCAGACTCAGCTTGTAACCAACAGCCTTCAACAGTTATCACACAGTGGTTTGATGACTCTAGTAGACCTGCTATCATCAGGGACTTTCTGCAACATGATGTGGTCATCAAAATGGAGAATGGAAAATCTCAAAAGATCACCCACCTTCTAGCATTAGTTGAATGGTATGCTAGGCATCCTCAGTGTAACAGATGTTTAAAACCTGTAGAGATTTGGCCAAATCATTTCGAGTCAGTTATTCCAGAACATGCCTTTTATGTGCCAGTGGGAAGATTCCAGTCTAGCTGTGTCTGTTAAATATCAAGTTCCACTTCTGCGCCCTCAGCAAGAAAAAGTTCATGAAAGTATTTACCATTACCAAACTCAGCTAGAGTCTAGCATTATGGAGCTTTAATTTATGGAAAGGAAAACAGATTGCAGAAAGTGGATTTGGTGTCGGTACTTTCTCATTGAACATCTGCACATGATTGAATCCAAAACTGAGTCTCAAGATACATTTTCATTTCTAGATATTTACATTCTGAAACATCCTAAGTTGGATCATGATAAGCTGAATTAGTTGACAACAGCAATTATTTTGGTTAGAGACTGAAATAAATCAGTGATCACATAATATGACATGTTAGATTAATAAGAATATTGTATTTAGATTTTTATGTACTGTCACAATTCAGTCAATTTGCAATTAATTTCATTTGATTATGCTATTGCCAAAATTGGTTTGCACAAGTAGTTATTTTATATAGCAATAGGTACCAAATGTATCGCGTGATCCTGTACAACAGTTAGTGTTTAAGAAGTTATAGTATGACCTCTCATGAAATAGCTGTAGTTATTTATTTTTGCGCAATAAAATATTGAGCCTTTAGTACGGTTCTTTGAGAGAAACCCAAAATATTGCTGTCAGTGTTTCATCTCATTTTTTATCAGTTTTTAAATGTTACATGTATTACAATCCACTGGCTGACTGTTGGCCAAATTGCAATTTTATGCAACTACAATAACAACAACAACAAATTTATCGAAGTATTCCTAAAAAATACATGGCATTACCTATTAGTTGAGCTAAAGAAAATACAATAATGCTCGAATCATTTTACAAAAGAAGTTCCCAGACATTGATATGCCGTGAAGGATAAGATTGCCATCAGCAAAGCAACTGTTGCAAATTATTTCCAACTTTAATGTTCAAAACGTTAAAAAATGGAAAGTCTGAAAAAAAACCCTAATAAGATTAGAATTATCAAATCGGATCGACTGGCACAAAGTTTCCCTTTACATGAAATTACCGTCTTTTTAAAAACAGAAGCTATACTTAACTCTAGTTTTAACACTGAATGCGAACGCGCAACAGTATAGGCACGTAAAGGCACCCCACCCTAAGCGATAGGTAAAGGTGCGAGAACACACTGAAAAAAATACATTCAAGTGAACGCGATAAGCCAGGATAAGCAAAGGAAGGTGAGAATGCATGTGCGTAAATTGATGATCTCCATAATGTAAACTTTTTAAAAAACCTTGGTACTTGAGAATGGAAAAGGGCTTTGAGACCCACGACTGACGACACGAATTACCGAAGGATAATGAACTCCACGCCTTTTTAACTATAAAACTCTGAAGGGACAAAAGAGCACAAGCGTTTGTGGTTTCCAAGTAACGTGCTAAGACAAAGGTACACAAAATACATTCATTCTACGCCAAAATATATCCGTGCGGTTAAGTATCAGACCCTTGATATTCTTTGGCGATTAACGTACACAGCGCATGACTTGTCATGACACGCCGTGTAACGGGTGTCAGGAACATGACACTCTCCGACAAGCCACGTTTCCCGACACGTCGCATTCCGATCTGCGACTCGTCGGGTATCGTGAAATATCACGGCTCCAAAAATTCCACGAAATTATTCATTTCGCGCAGTGCAAGGGGAAAAACGTATTTCAGCTTCGCAAATCATTGAGGGTTGGGTAAACCACTACACTTTGCCAATCTCAAGACTGTATATTATTTATTATCAGACAAGTTTTGTGCCTTCTCGGTCCTGGATTTGCCTTGGAATTTAACCAAGGATTTTGTTTCCTTTTTTCAAGTTTCATGTTTAAGCTTGTTTAAGTTATAAACTTAAGTTTGTGGAAATAAACACCAAAGTAAATTAGTTCACAACGCGATTAGAGAAAGTTTTTGTTAAAAAAGTTTCTGTTAAAAAAGTTTTTGTTTGAGGCCACTTTCATATTCTGTTTTATATCATAGCGTTCACTTTTCTTTCCATTTCGAATTCTTGTGTAGCTATTTTAAATTTCGTGACAACTAAAAAGGTCCATTTCTAGGGCTGCTCATTTTATGCAGAAAAATTAACATTTAGGGAGACGAATTTTTCTAAACCGATGCATTTTACAAGTGACTTTTCCTAATCCAAGTGTTAACGCTTTAAAAAAAAGAAAACAGGAAAGAAGGCAAAACTTCTCTGAAATTTGGAAAAGAATTGTCGATGAGAACATTTCCCTCTCGCCTACTATTGTTTCTTTTGTCCAATTATTTTCAGAGCTACTGTAATTTAGAGTATTTTGTATTTATTTCAAGTCTAATTCACTTATGGTATATTATTGTTTCACAGAATCACGCTAGCTCACTCTGAAAGTCTCGTTCCACTATCGACCTTAGATTAAAAAAAAAAAAAAAAGAATTCTGATAGTTTTCAGAACTCGTGAGAGGTACATACTGACACAGTAGAGAATGCTGAAGGGGCGCTCTGATTACCTTGTCAAACTCCGATGTTTCTCAGTTTTTCACCGCTGGGAGATTTGCGCCCGAAAGCATTGTAATCGATGCAGGAATAATTTATTTTGAATAGTTAGTTTTTAATTCACTGTGTTAGTATACAACAAAACAACTACTCGCATCAGCATCATTGGTCAATATCATCAGCGGTTTGATAAATATCTACCACTACCTACTTCCACTTCGCTGAATAGTTTCTAGCTATCAAGAATTTTTTAAAGATGACAGACTTAAACTCGAGCAAGTGGTACACCAACCACTTTGTTACAATGTAATTGTTCTTCCTTTTCCTTATCCTTTTTTTTTTCTTTTGGGAATTAAAGCGCATGCAAAACATCCCGCATGGTATCACGGAATTTCTGAGTGAAATAATTCTGAGTCAACGTGAACCGAACGCTAGATATGAGATTTTCTAAATCTTTTCGAGATCGCTTAGAAGTTCCTCATCAACATATTATAGTTTGGAATGTATGGGTTGTCTCGACTGCAAGTCATTTCATTATTTGAGAACCGTGACCGGCAGTCAACTCTTGCAATTTCCAAGTGTCTACAAAGATTGAAGTTTTCTAACGATATCTTTTTTTTAAGTTTTAAATTCAGTTTTACCGAGTTTTCAGTTTTTCAGTTTTTTTTAGTTTTATCTAAATGACAAGTAAAAAAAAACCCCTTCGAATGTACATGTGTACTCAAGATTTACGGCAATTCCGTTTGCTGTCGGCGATTTCAATTTTCACTTGATAATTGTTGCCAAGTTAAAGCATTCTAAACACTTTTGTAAATTTAAACGACGACTCCATGGCAATGTTAATCCAAGCTGAGACAACTTAAACTATCTTTGTTAAAGGAAAATAGTGTACCGCGAGTAAACAAAATAGTTGGACGACGTTTGAATCAGTACACACGAAACACGGCTCGATGTCGTTGTCTTTCGATTTCTCCGCCCTCAGACGTGGTGTGGTCTAGTAACATTATTAAAGAATTAAAAGCTAAGTCCTAACCATGAAAATAAACTTCACTAGTTAAAATCCTACAACTTAATTTATTTTTCATTATAAAAAGGCTCCGCAAGACATTAAAACTGATTTCTTCAAAAGCTTTTATGCACAGACTATTATGAAGTATTCTTCAGTAGCATGTCATTGTTTTCAAATTGTTTTCGTGTTCTCTCAACATCCCAAGTGGTTTACATACGACGGCAAAGCGATGCTTAGCTATTCCGGAGTAACACACGCGAGATTTGCGCTTGTGATCGTTGCAGGGTAATAGGAGTTAAAATAATCTCTTTGTGCTATATTATCTCACCTTTTTCATATATACTACGAGTACGTTCTGGTAGTGGAGTAAGGCTAGAACCAAAGGAAAAATTAAACATGTTCTAGCTTCGCAGATCATTGAAGGTTGGGCAAACCACGGTCTTTTGTCACGCTCAAGACTAAGATTCCTTATTTTCAGACAGGTTTTGTGCCTTTCGGTCCTGGATTTGCATTGAATTTTGTTGAGAGGATTTGTTTCCTTTCTTCACGTTTCACGCGAAAGGCTTGTTTAATCAACTGTAATTTTGTTGGGGAAACTCGTCAATGCAAAGTCGTTCACAACGGATTCAGAAAAAAGTTTTTGCTAAAAGTTTTTTTTGTATGAGGCTACTTTCATATTCTATTCTACATTACATCTTACACTTTTCTGTACATAAAATTTACTTTTATGACCTCAGAATCTCTCCCCGTGGGCTATATTATTGCAGTCGCTGCGCGCTGGACAAAATCTGTGAAATTTACACTTTCGATCGCTGTCCACACGGGTGTACTGGCCAAAAATCATTTTTGGCTTGTAGCGACGCGAAAAAAGAGAATCGGAGAACAACTAAAAGAGAAGTCGAGAGAGGACAGCTCTTAGTGAGAGCGGCACTTAATGCATCTTCTTTAGGATATAACTGATAATGTGCGATATCACCCATGGATTCAAATGTCTGATTTGAAGGTTGGATTGCATGCGTTCCTCTAACACCAATATTGAGAAAGACTCCAAACTTACCGGCAGCCTGTACAGTCGGGTATTATTGCTGAAAATGCCTGATGGTAAATTCTTCAACTGGTTGTTGTTCAACCGACCATCAAAAATAAATAAATGTATTTTCAATTGCAACGTTCAGTGAATAAGAGTGCTCGAAAAAATTGGTACTTCTTTTCTCATGTTCTGATATGACGGCATAAAATATGCACCTTATTATTATTACAAGATTTTTCGTACATGGAGGTGTCGCAACGGAGTATAAAAAAAAGGTTCGTGTTAAATAATGCTTCTTTCATGTTTATTGTATGCTATATTTACGCGATAGTTTTTAAACAACTTTTTTTATATCTATATCCAATGTTATGTAACCAAAAAATCTCAACAAAACTATGTCTGGTTCAATACCCTTTTTTGAAGCGTTAAATATTCCTACCACTCCAAGCAAAATAGTAAATCATTAAAAAAAAAGAATCAAGGCAAACAAGTTCTCATTACATTGTAATTTAAATGTTAAAAAGACAAATTGTCCATCAGAGCATTTCGCTTTACCATACTATTGTCTCTTTAGTCCAATTATTTTTAGGGCCACTGTAATTTAGAGTATTTTAAGGGCTTGGTATCGGGTTACAAAAATAAACACCGCATTCAAATACACATTTCCATAATCTTCAGGCCAATAGCTTTCCAGTGATTATAGTCTGCTAATGGTTCTGATGAAAACCATAGCTGTTACAAATGATGCAAAAATTTCACTTTTTCAGGTAAAACCCCGCTTTAAGTCTAATTCACGCATGGTAAATCATTGTTTCAGAAATTAAGAAATTAAGCCAGGTCACTCTGCAGGTTTAAGAGTGCCCTTCTCGTTCCACTGTCGACCTTACCTTTTCAAAACAAAAACAAATACAGACAGTTTTCAGAATTTGTGAAAGGTATCTACTGACACAGTGGAAAACGCTGAAGGGTCGCTGTAAAAAGCTACTCAAACTCTGAATATCTTTAGCTTTTTACTGCCAAGGCATTTGCGAGGGATTTGCACTAGAATGCTATATAATTGTTGTAGGAATAAATGAGTTTCCACAATATTTTAATGCTATATTATCACACTGTTTTAGTATACACCAAAACTACTACTCACATCAGCATCAATGGTGGATACTTAAAGCGCCATTTTGCGGCTTTGTAAACATCTACCACTAGTTACTTCCACTTCGCTGAGTAGTTGTTAGCTATCAACAGTTCTTAAAGAGGAAAGGCTTAAATTCAAACTAGTAGTACCCCTGCCAGTCTTTTTCTCTCTTCTTTTTGCAATTAAAGCGCATTCAATACATCCCGTGTGATATTACGGACTTTCTAAAGACATGTATTCTGAGTCAGCGTAAACCGAACGCTAGATTTGAGATTTATAAATTTCTTCAAGATCGCTATTAGAAATTCCTCATCAACATATAATGGTTAGGAATGTATGGGTCGTCTCTATTTCCTAAATTTTCAGCAAATTTCCAACTGCAAGTCATTTAATTATTTGAGAGCCGTGACCAGTAGTCGACCTCTTGCAATTTCTAGTTAAGTGTCAACATCCGTGGCTCCGAACTCTGAGACCGAGCGCGAGAGAATAGATTTATAAATCACTTCGGGATCACTTGGCAGTTTCTTATCGATATCTAATAGTTTGAGTTGTGTAGCTTCTCTCAATTTGTTAACTTTTCAGAGACATTTCTTGCCGCCGGTCATTCAACAGCAGTTTGAGAAACTTGGCTGCCTGCCGATCAGATAACCAGAGGGTACCAATATTTACGTTAAAAACAAAAACAACTTTATAGTTATCGACAAGTATACCTTCATTATTGGCTTAAGTCACAAAATTCCCGACTGGTTGACGCGTCCCCCATGTCTGAGTTTCCATACGGGAAACTTAGATTTTGAACATGCGTAGAGGTGGCCTCTTCGAAATTGAGGTGCCACAAGCCCACTGAGTTAAGACCTTTATCTATCAGGTTGACAATTTTTACTTAAGTTTTGGTCTTAGTGGAGGGGGACAGGGAGGACTAGGGGGAGGGAGCCCGGGGGAACAGGGAGCGGGACAGACATCTATCTGAGGGCGTGAAGCAGGAGCAGAAATTACAAAACACTTGTCTTTTGTTTTTAACTACGTATAATCCAGTTTAAATGCGAGTACCCATTTAACTTCCACCGAGGCGTTAAAGATACTTTTATGAGCGAGAAAGCTTAAATTTATTCTGAGGCTGATATAACAGCATTAATAGAGATAAAGTTGGATACCCATTTGGTTACGCTATAGGTCATGAACGAGGTGACATAAAACAAGCACACGTTTGTCAGTGTCTCGCGAGCTGTAGCAGGCGAAATTCTTCAGCGCACAAAGTGAGTTAGCCCATTGAGCCCCACACCTTAGAGCTCAGACCACCCCCTGAAATTCCAGAGAAAATGGCTGCTACAGTGAACACACAGACCACTGCCAAAATAATTTAAGATTTTAATGTCTTCATTTCACTCTACTGAAGGGAAACTGCACAAAGTTGCATATTAAATAATATACTTTCCCCCTGTCAAATTTTATTTTCAACTTGAGCATCAGGCTCTCTCCAAAAAAATTCTAAAGCTAGAGAACGGATTCAACTTCATGATGTACAGCGAGTCATTAGCAAGGTTGCCTTCAGCTTTGAAAGTATTTATCAGTATGATGACTCTCTTCTGCACTCTTATTCCATCAGAATCATGTAAAAAGCTTTCCCTCAAATACAACACCAAAAGACAGATCGCAAATTTTTCCTCAACAAAAGGAATCCTAAACTTTCTAACGCGGGTCAATTTTGAATTTGCCCGCCATAGCGACATCGCGACACGTCACAAGGCGCAGCTATAAAATTACTTTTTGCGAGTCATGAGCAAGAACAAACCAATTTTTACGCCTAAATGAAAAGTTTCACTTTGAACAATGCATATATGTTCTTCGCTTAGGCAAACTTTTGCTCCAAGCGAGTTACAAGGGGGCAAACTTTGCAGAGGAGATCGTTTTGGTCTTCTGCGGTCGGGTCAGCAAGATGTAAATATTTCCCCAGAGTCATGAAGCGGTGCTCTGGGATCGTTTTTTTTAAGCAATCAACTCCAACAAACTCGTCAGAATCCCAGTACATTGCCAGCTGAGGAAGTTCATGGATTCCAATGAGAATGTTTAGCCCGAGATACGCTGAAATTTCCGCTTGAGTAGATGCGAACGATCGATCCCCTTTCGAACGAGCGTACGCAACGGTGTATCGGACGATTTCGTCAATGTAAGCATCGTCGATAAATACATTGAAGAAATCTTTGGCAGTTGCATTTTCTCCGAGATCTCTGGTCGGGCCACGACGAATGGAGAATTCCTCAACATTAATTTGTCGCAATTAGCTAGACCATTGAAGAGCATTTGGTCGGCTTTCTTCTGCGGCAGATTCTTCATCACTACTTTCGTCGCTTCTTTCTTCCTCCTCACTAGCGTATAGCTCAACATCGAAATCGCTTCCCCTTTCTTGCGACCGTAGGTCGAAAAAGTCTTCCATCTCGTCATCCACATTGCGAAGCAAGTTTTGTTCATGCTGTGCTTGACGAGCTTGTCGCTTTTTTCAATTTCTTCGATGATAAAACCAGCGAAGACTTCTTGCTCTTCACCGGATGAAAATTAACTTTCATCAATTCTTCCAGAAGCCATGTCTTTGACCACGACATATTTTTGAAAAATTTGTCAAAAATCGCACGGTTAACGTGGAATAGTGAGTTTGGTCTCAAACGAAAGCTTATTTTTTGCATGTCACGTTTCACTGCTTTTCAATACCCAGGGGAGTTTTGTTTCTAAGCTACAGCCAATCAAAACAAGCAATTTCTGACAGGGCGCATGAGGGCGCATTGGAATTTCAGAGGGGTTTTATTTCTGGGCGCATGAGGGCGCATCGGATGTCAATGGGTTAGGTAAAATGACGTCAGAAGTTACCAGTCTATTATTTTTCGAGGTGGGGAAACTAAAACCACCAACAAGCGCATTTCCCGTCCCATTTATTTACCCAAAGTTTCCTGCAAAAAGCGCAGGAAATGGCACTCCGAGAACCTAGAGTTAAACATTTTCTGTAAGACCATGCCCCCTGACCACTACCTTTGGACGGTCTGCTCCGCTCGATTCTATCTTCTCGTACGTTCCCCTTAAAAATCTCACGCTACACCCGGAAGATGTCAACTTCTCGAAGAAATTGGAATAATTTTACGATCTAATAACTAGGCGAACAATAACGTACTATTAAACCCACCAGCGCTCATAAATACAAATGTATTAACAATTCATCGGCGGTGTCACGGTACCGCCATAATTCGTAATTTCGTTCTTTGGTCTATACGCGCATTCCTTGAGGCCATAAGGTTTATCGGATTTGATATATTATTACGACCCTATTAAAGCCACTATCACGATAACAACAAGGTTTTTGAATATCATAATTCCCCCGCGATGGATAATTAATTAGATAAACTAAAAGCAGGGAATAAGACAGGAGTACCGAACGTTAAGTTTGGCTTTCGTATTTGATTTCTAAATGGCATAATACGTTTTGCCGAAGTTTGCAAGTTAAACCCAGGTTTTAGATACTTTTACATTTAGTTTTCGCGTCTTTATGACTTTTGTTACCTTTGTTGGTCAACATTTATGGCAATTCCGTTTGCTGTCCACGATTTCAACCTTCACTTGATAGTTTTTGGCAAGTTCAAGCACTCTGAACACTTTCTGTAACAATTTAACGACGACTCCATGGAAGCACGTCATTGTTTAAAAAAGTTTTTCGCGTTCTCTCAACATCGCGAGTAGTTATACATGACGGTAAACCGATAAAAAAGTAAGCTTCATTGCTTAGCTATCCCGGAGCAACGCTAGTAGGAGTTAAAATTAACTCTTTGTGCTATATCATCTCACTGTTTTCGTACATACTACAAGTACGTTCCGGCGATAGGGTATGGCAAAAACCTAGAAAAAAAAGTTGTTCCAACTTCGCAAATCATTGAAGGTTAGGAAAACCATGAACCTTTGTCACGCACAAGGCTATATCTTATATATTTTCAGACATGTTTCTGCCTTTTCGGTACTGGATTTGCTCTTGATTTTAACCAGACTTTGTTTTCTTGTTTTCAGGTTTCGCGATGCGAAATTGACAAGATCGAATGTTAGAAATGTACAAGATTCAAATGTGAATGTAGATAAAATTGAGTTAAAGTAAAAGCTGTTTGACGCGAAAACGTCGCAAGAGATTCCAAGCTTAAGGGAAAACATGACGCCTTGATAGTTTAAAAACTTTTTTTGGGATGATAATTTTTGTATTTAAGATTGTGTTTATGAGAGCACAGGGCAATTGTGCTACATGCTATCTCACCGATTTCAATAAAACTTTGCCAGTTTAAAGGGTCTACCCCAAAACTCAAAAGACAAAGTGGTTTCTGTTTTGGTTTTTTTCCGGGAGGATATAGAATATATGAAGCTTTCACTGCGATGGTATTTAACCAATTACTCTGAGAATCTGCACACTTATTATTACATCCTTAGTTAATGTGTGACGCAAGTATCAGCCAATTCAATTTACGTCTTGTCAATCAACAGTGGCAAATAAACGACTACGTTTTTAGACTTTTCGATACATCCAAATATTTGACAACTTTGAGGTCAAATATCTCCCCTTGCCAGAAAGCTGTAACACTAATCTTAATTCCTCTTTATAATCCATCATCTTATCTCTGAAAACCAGCAAAAAAATATTTGGGAACTACCGAATTTTTCTCTTGGATGCCCTTTAAGATCTGCGACTGTGACAAGTTTCTCTCAACTAAACCTGTCACGCAATTCTGGCTCTAGCCGTTCACTTGACCAAATGAACCTACATTTTTTAGCTCTTCATACAAGATGATTGATCAAAGAAAGCTTGAAATTTTGAAAAACCTTCGAGATTTTTCGTAAGAATGGAAAATTTCACATTTAGAGAGATAAATGTAAGCGAAAAATCGATAGGAAAATCGTAGCGTTTTCTTCTTTTGTCGTTTATTACTTTGGAGATTTGCTAAAATCAGCAACTAGAGCTCTTGTACAAAACAAAACATTCATTAGTCTGTAGTTTGATTGTTAATTTTCATCATTACACAGTTCACAATAAGGAAACTGTGACAGGAGATGATATTTTAAAGTCACATGTCGCGTGCTTGTTGACGGCCAAGTTCATGTATGTAACAGCTTTGTTTTTTTAGACCGCGGATGACGGGAAAATCGGCCCCCTAATTTGAAAGGAAATATCAGTAGCCCCATAAAATTCGTTAACTGCGCCATGTTTCTAGAAAATAAGACTGAAAAATGTTTTTCCACTTTCCACCATCAAAAAATTCCACGTAGAAATAGTATTTGTAGCGTGACTGCTTGACCTTTCATGAGTAGCAAAAATTGTTTGTTTGTTTTTTTTAACAAGAAAACACTTCTAGACAGTTCTTAATCTTTCTGTTATCTTATTTGCCTGTGTTTTACTGCAAATATCGTCTGCATTTGCTATCATTTTCGCTGATTGTCTTGGCCTTTCCTGCGTGCACATGCGAGCCAGTTGGTATACAGCACTCTTTCGAGTTTTTTTGCGTGGTGTCTGGCCAAGGTGTGTAGGTCTGGCCCGAAAGATATTTGCACACTGCAACACAGGTTCCTATGTTTTCTCCTTTCTCTTTATTTTTATTTTTATTCTCTTTCTTGCATTATCACACATGTATGTTATTTTAATTCCCTCAGTGCGTTCCCTCAGATTTGGAAGTAGGCTATGAAAAGTCAATATTAACCAGAACTAAAACCTTTTCTATCACTATATGTTTCTTGAAAGAACCCCTGTTATTTATGACTTTCTTTCCCAAGAGAATGTGTTTTTATTTGCCATTTATTTCCATTAGAACATGAAACTAAGTCCGATAAGTTTTTTTGTTTCGTGACTCCAAAAAACTGTGTTTGCGACAACATCAACTGAGAAATCAAAAACAGTTCCGCCCGAGAAATCCGCAATTTCTACTAGCTCATTCTTAATAAATTTTGCAAGTCATGCAATTAAACTGCGGCAACACTCGATCGAGAGAGATGTAGATTTACATGTAGTAAGAGAATGCTTGAAAAAAAAGTAGATACTTTACGATCGAAGGAAGCAAATAATCATAGAGATCTGCAGATTATTATGAAATTGTTATCTAGCAGACAGCAGGAACAACGCACTTGAATAATTCCTAAGTAAAGCCTTCGGGTCACACAATAGATGTTAGTTTTGCGGAGTTCTGCATGGAAATGTTCAATGGCGGTAAGTGACAACGACAACACTGTTTTAATTTTATCTTTGAGATAGTAGCACAGTTCTTAGTATGATAGAGTTATTGATATTTGCTCTCAAGCGAGAGTGCAGACTTTCTCGTCTGTAGAAGCCGAAGTTGTAGCACGCTGGAACTTGAAACAAATGTCAACGGACACGCAGCGTGTGACTTTAAAATCCCCTAAAATGAGCAATGATGATGACAAGCAATCAACTTATAGACTGATGAATGCTTTGTGCCGTGCAAAAGCCATATTTGCTGACTTTAGCAATTTCGCATATAGTTTGTCATAGTATAATTGAAGCGTTATTGATTTCCGTGATTTATCCTGTTGCTTCATGTTTGAATAATTTTTTCATTCTGTCATAAATAGTTTTTGGGCTCCCGCCCCACTTTTCCCCCGACTCTTTCGGCCATGCTGCCTTTAAAGATCTTGAATTAACAACAAGAGAAAAGAGATTTTTATTTCTTTTTCTCTTGTCTAAGTAACCGGGATTTATATTATCCGCACGCGAAGGACCTCATTAAATCTTCTAACAATTTTTCATTAACAATCTACTTTGCAACAAAGCCTTGTTTCGTTATTTATTAATATTTTTCTAGGATATATATTTATTAATATTTTTCTCTAGACATGTCACCTGACCTAATAACTGAATAGTATCTTGTGATATCATCAAACTAATTTTCTCCAAATTCAATGTCTTCCATGTAAGTCTCAAACGACAAAATCTTTGTGACTCTTGTTTTTATACCCACATACACTATATTTCAACAGGATGTTTGTTAAAGCTGGTGCTTATGTGGTCTTGCATCTGAGTACTACGTTTACAATAACTTATAAATTACTGAAATACTTAATACTGAGCGCTAAATACCAAGGTCATTGAAAATATAAAAAATCGTCATTACTTAAATCACAAAGAATCAAACGCCGAAGTGTGTCAGCATTTTCCCATATTCTAATTCATTTTCTTTAAATTGAGCTGCCAAGCTGAAGCACCGAAAAAAAAAAAATAAAAGTATTTGCGGCAAAAAAGAAAAAAAAGCACTAATATCTTTTTTTTTATGCTTCATTGTTCTAGCAACATTCGGACCAAATTACGCGGATTCCGTCAATCAGTCTATATTTAAAAAGTAAATATGACTGCCCAACCTTCCTCCCCGCCCCTTCCTTCCACACTAATGCTCGGAGGCTAGTTAGGCTGAGAACTGATGGACTGAGTGGATACATCATAAAGTTTGTCTGATTGATGACTAAAAAGCCCAGCCTTAGCTATTGATATTTTTTAAAACAATAATACACTTTGTAACTTTGGTGAATTTGTCTGATCATTGCAATGTTGTAACTATTACAATTATCCCTGTAATTTTCCCTCATCGTCTCTTTGCATGGCCTACATGATTAAAATTAGAAAAAAAATAGTCTTCACTTTTGACTTACAGCCATTCTAGATTGGTATTGCTCATAAACATGTCTTTTGGCAAATTCTCCAACTGGTTGTTGTCCAAGTATCTGTCAACAAATGACAAAAGTTATCGTTCGTGTAACAAGTGTTCAGCCGCATTACTGATATAAACATCTCATCGTTACCACCAATATCTTCAAATGGCTAGAAATGTTTTTGGTAAGAACTCGGGTTGCTGCGACTGCAACGTATTTATATTTTCAGGTAAATCTGTCAACTCCATTATTTAGTTATCTGCGTAGTTATCTTTTAAGACATCCATCTATGAGTTAGCCATTCGTAAATCTATTATTTTCAGCAGAATGAATTTCAATGTCGTCATGGGAATCAACATGATGTTCGAGTTTCTTGAGCGGGTTCTTCCTAACAATATGAAATAAAGGGAGAACGTATTTGAAATAGCTTAGACATTTTTCGTAATTTTTTGCAATTTTTGCAATTTTTCTGATTGATCTCGCGAACGAGCTTCCGTGAACCAAGCAATTTGTTAAAATGTTCTTTTTGAAGAGTTAGTTCGGCAAGATAACGAGCTATTTCGTAGAACAAAATGAGTTTGAGGGTTTCTTTTTTTTGTTGGAGGCATTGAAAACAACTGAACACTTTAAAATTCCTCTCTTCTCCCTTTCTCTCCTCCAATCACTTGTTGTTGTAATACATAAGGCTTTACGATATGAAATGTCATCTAGTGTAGACCTCATCATAGGCCAGGCGATACTGACTTGTTGTATGTTGCGGGGTAGGGTAGGTAAAGATGCTAAAAGAAGTTTGAAAGGGAAAACACTGAACTAATGATACAGAATGTCTGGAATGGACAGACCTCGGCAGGGGAGTATGAGGAAAATTGTTATAACTGTTTGACGCGCTGCCTAGTCTAGGTTTCCATACGAGAAACTTAAGTCTTTGAACATGCACAGAGGTGGACTTCCATGATTTTTTTTTTCTCCTTCCAAATTCAAGTATTCGTTAATAGAAAGTCGTCGTTTACAAACTTTTTTTTCGCATTCTCTCAACATCCTAAGTGGTTTGTATACGACGGTAAACCGATAAAAAAGTGTGGTTTATTGTTTAGCTTTTCGCCTCCCGAAGCAAAGAGAGACGTGAGTTTTGCGCTTGTAATCGTTGCAGGGTACTAGGAGTTACAATCATCCCTTTGTGCTATATTATCTCACTGTTTAACTATATACTACGAGTACGTTTCGGTGGTCGGGTAAGGTTAATACCAAGTTCCAGCGGCGCCGCAATCATTGAAGGCAAATTTAGACAAACTTCACTTGAAGTATAAAGCTGTTTGACACGAAAATGTCGCAAGGGAGTCGACGTTTAACAGAAAACATGACGCCTTAATTTTTTGCAAACTTTGTTTTACGAAAATGACTTTAGTTCTCAATAACTCGAGTGCATTTTAATAATCTACTTATTAATTTTTTAAAGTTTTCAACTCTTATCATAACGGTATAAAGAAAAAAGGTTTGTATTAAATAATGCTTCTTTCATGTTTATTGTATGCTATATTTCCGCGATTCGTTTTAAACAACTTTTTTATATCTATATCTGAGGTTATTATTATCATTATTATTTTCTGTTTGTTTGTTTGTTTTTAAGGTTCTTTTAAGTAATAGACTTTAATTTGTTGGGTTGGAGATAAATGGACGATGAAATCGCTCACAACGGAATTTGAGAGAGTTGTCGTTCAAAAGTTTTTGTGAGAGGCTACTTTCATTCTCTTTTATATAAACGCTTTAGGGTGCCTGCCACATTTTTAAATTCTCCATCTCAGTTGTTGCTCTTCAAGCGTTTTGAATGGCTTATTTTAACTGGGTTTTCGCTTTTTGACTTAGCTACAGGTGTCACTGGGCTGATATTTGTTTTCTTTTTTGAAAACTGTTTGACGCGAAAATGTCGCACAGGAGTCCACGTTTACCAAAAAAATATGACGCCTTGATAGTTAATAAAACTTTTTTTTATGGAAAATCATTTTTGTTCTTAAAAACTCGAGTACATTTTACAGTTACTATTACCATTTTTTTTCTTTTTTCTTTTTAAGGCTTGTTTAAGTAATAAACTTTAATTTATTTAAAAAACATCGCCAATGCAAAGTCTTTCACACTGGGATTTAAAGACGGCTTTTGTTCAAAGGTTTTTGTCGGAGGCTACTTTCATACCCTTTTTTACACTATATCTTACAATTTTTCACGCAAAAAACTTTCTTCATCAAATCTCTTAAAAAAAAAAACAAAAAACAAACAGTTTCTCTGGTTCAATGTTGTAAACACTTGTCTTCCACAAAATATTCCTGCCACCCCTCACAAATTTTAAAAAAAATTTCCTCCAAAAGGCTTCGAAAAAGGACATAACGGCAACAACCCTAATTTAAGCGTTCGAAAATAATGGATATCAGCATGGAGAAAAGCCCTGTCCCATTACTTGGTTTTTTTCCCTACCAAAAATCATTATCCGGATTTTTATTTCATGATCACCAACAAATTTCTGGGTACCTTTGGTTTAGTTCAAATGCACCTTATCGAGCACGACCACAATTAAACACAATTAAGTTTTGTGATCTGTTTTACATATATTCCAGTATATAATATCATTTTTCAAGAAGAGAGGTTTTTTCACAGGTTATATTTTGCCCGTATCACGCCTACATCCCCTTTATTAGAAATATAACCAGTAGCGGTTAAAAGCGAAACTCAGAATCACAGAGAATCGATGCGTCCTCTTTAATTCTTTAACTTATGTATACTTAGCTCTGCTACCAAAACATTGAGCACTTTATGCCAAGGTAGACTCTGACCCCACATGTAAATATATATATATATATATATATATATATATATATATATATATATATATACTAAAATCAATGAAAGACGAAAGTCTTCTTTTAACCTTTACTTTGCTTTTGCGCTACGCGTTTCACCGCTGTTGGGGCTCTTCAGGCATAGCAAAGTGTGTTTATTGACTTGTTACGTCACTGATCTAATTGTAATTATAATAATAACGGCTATTGTAATTCGAAGCGCGCGCGAGCAATCAGCGTAATTTCACGTCATTAGGAACGAGTTTATATTTCAAAATATGACCTTGGAGGGGCTGAGAATCTTGTAAAACGGAACTGAGGGGTCAATCCCGCAACACATTTATCTATTTGCTTGCTGACTCCCAAATTACGTGTGTGTGGGTCTCCAATTTGTTGTTTATGAACTGTCACTCTATTTCTCAGGACATCACCCGTTTCTCCTATATAATTATGTCCAAATCCTGCACATGCATGTTATTACGTAAATCAAGTTCGTTGAGGTGCAGTTCATCGAGTGTTTTATCCGAATTGTTTCATTCGTGGCGGAGAAGGTGAGTTATTTACCCTGTTTTAAATAAGGACATGTTCCGCAACGTTTGTTTCGCAAATTTTAACTTCCGGATTAATGTCCTTTTGCTTGGAGAAATAGGAGTTTGTTAGCATCTGTTAACAAAGTTTTCTACAATGTCATTTAAAAGTGTTTTCAAAACCATTGTCACCTGTTGAAGAGCCAAAAAAAAAAAACAAAAGCGTTTTTGAAAGTGAGCCATAGGTTCTTCCCTGTTTCGAAATGAACTACAAATTCTTGGTGAGGCATAAAAGCGAGAAAATCCGGTGAACACGGCCCAGAAAATGGCAAGCAAAAGTTCAACCAAACAAGACAAAGAAGCGACAACGGAGGAGGTGCCAAGGTCGATAGTCATATATACAGAAGAGGAAATAAATACGATGTTAAACGCGATGTTAACCTTTCAGTGCTTTTATTTGAGCACTTCATTTCTTTCAGTTTTGCCACCAAAAAGGTAAAAGATGTAAATCATTTTCCTTCTTGAGAAAATGATTTGGAAAATTTGAACAAAGATGTTAAAGATAGACGGCTTGTAAACTCAGTGAAATACATCTATTATCCTTATTATAGTGTGAAGCTTGTTTAAAAGGTTGAAAACAAATATAAAAACAAGCACAAGGTACAAATAAAGTCGTCGAAGATTCAACCGTGTACGACTGACTATCCTTCCTATTCGCTAACGCAATGACAGTTCGAATAGTTGACTTTTAAATGGCTTTCCGGGGCGCGCGCCCAGGATAAAAACAAACAATATTATAACTGTTTTCTTTTTTTTCTTATTTTCATTCATTACCTGACGAGGGAATTCCGCGTTAAATTACGCTTAAAAACCGATATCGCACGAATCGCGGAGCAAGTGCATTTTCCTTTGTATTTATTTACCTAAATTTTCCTAAAAAAAAACGTAGGAAATGGCATTTCCGACACTCAAAATGTAAACATTTTCTGCCCTCAGACCCCTTAGTTTAGATCGTCTTCAGCGCTCGAAATTATCTTCTCGCGCGTTCACCTTAAAAATCTCACGATTCAACTTCTCGAAGAAATCGGAATAATTTTACAATGTGACAACTAGGCGAACAATAACGTGCAATAATACCCACCAGCGCTATTAAAAATACAAACTTATCAACAATTCATCAGCGGTATAACGGTACCGGCGTAATTCGTAATTTCGTTTGTCGCTACTTAAGTGCATTGCAGGAGGCCACGAGGTTTGTCGGATGTAATGTATTAGTACGACCTTTAGAAAGCACTGACAACGAGACTTTTAAATATCATAGTTTCCCCGCGATGGATATTTAATTAGATAAACTAAAAGCAGGGAACTAGACAGGAGTACCGAACGTTACGTTTGGCTTTCGTATTTGATTTCTCAATGGCAAAATACGTTTTGCCGCAGCTTGCAAGTTAAACCCAGGTTTTAGATGCTTTTACATTCAGTTTTCGCGTCTTTGTGACTTTTATTACCTTTGTTACTCAAAATTTATGGCAATTCCGTTTGCTGTCCGCGATTTCAACCTTCACTTGATAGTTTTGGGCAAGTTTAAGCACTTTAAACACTTTCTATAAAATTTAACGACGACGACTCCATGGAAGCACGTCCTTGTTTAAAATTTTTTTTCGCATTCACTCAACATCGCGAGTAGTTATACATGACGGTAAACCGATTAAAAAGTGTGTTTTATTGCTTAGCTATCCCGGAACACTGCACGTGAGATTTGCACTTGTAATAGTTGCAGGCTGATAGGAGTTAATTTAGCTCTGTGCTATATCATCTCACTGTTTTCGTACATACTACAAGTACGTTTCGGTAATAGGGTATGGCGAAAACCAAGGGGAAAAAACTGTTCAAACTTCGCAAATCATTGAAGGTTGGGCAAACCATGACCCTTTGTCACGCACAAGACTATATTTTGTATATTTTCAGACATGTTTCTGCCTATCCGGTACGGGATTTGCTTTGATTTTAATCGAAGACTTTGTTTCCTTTTTTTCAGGTTTCGCGATGAGAAATTGACAAGATCGAATGTTCGAAATATACAAGATTCAAACGTGAATGTAGATAAAGTTAAAGTATAAAGCTGTTTGACGCGAAAACGTCGCAAGGGATTCCAAGCTAAAGGGAAAACATGACGCCTTGATTCTTTAAAAACTTTTTTTGCGATGACAATTTTTGTTCTTGAGATTGTTTACGAGAGCACAGGGCAGTTGTGTTACATGCTATCTCACCGATTTCAATAAAACTTCGCCAGTTTAAGGGGTCTACCCCAAAACTCAAAAGACAAAGTAGTTTCTGTTTTGGTTCTTTTCCGGGAGGATATAGAGTATATGAAGCTTTCACTGCGATGGTATTTAACCAATAACTCTGAGAATCTGCACACTTATTATTGCATCCTTAGTTAATGAGTGACGCAAGTATTATTCTATTTAATTTACGTCTTGTCAATCAACAGAGGCAAATAAACGACTGCGTTTTGAGCCGTTTCGATTCATCCAAATATTTGACAACTTTGAGGTCAACTACCTCCCCTTGCCAGAAAGCTGTAACACTAATCTTAATTTCCTTTTATAATCCATCATCTCATCTCTGAAAACCATGAAAAAAATATTTGGGAACTATTGCATTTTTCTCTTGGATGCCTTTTAAAATCTGCGACTGTGACAAGTTTCTCTCAACTACAGCTGTCACGCAATTCTGGCTCTAACCGGTCACTTGACCAAATGAACCTACATTTTTAGCTCTTCATACAAGATGAATGATCAAAGAAGGCTAAAAAATGTAAAAAAACTATCGAGATTTTTCGTAGGAATGGTAAATTTCACATTTAGAGAGATGCATGTAAGCGAAAAATCGATGGGAAAATCGTAGCTTTTTTTTTCCTTATATCGTTTATTACTTTGGAGATTTGCTAAAATCAGCAACTAAGGCTCATGTACAGAACAAAAAAGTTCCAAGTTCATGTGTGTAACAGCTTCGTTTTTTTATTTAGACCGTGGATGACTGAGACCTGCGTTAAACATGACCGAGTGCTAGACAAGAGATTTATAATTCGGTATCACTTAATTTTAAATTCAGTTTTACTACAAGATTGCTTCATTTTAGCTATTTTAGAGTCAAAGACCTTTAGACGCTCTCGACTAGAGCTGTCCAAACTACCCGCCAAGAGAGGAAAAACTTGGTATGTTCTTGCCTCAAGAAAATTGTACCGACGAACTAAATGCATTTTCCTTTAGACATTTCTGAGAATCTTTACGATAAGTTTAAAAAAAAAAAACTTTCGAATGCAAGATCTGTGGCAATTCTTTTTGCTGTCCGCGATTTAAACTTTCACTTGATAATTTTTGCTAAGTTTAAGTGTTCTAAACACTTTTGTAAATTCGAACGACAACTCCACGGCCATTTAAATACAAGCTGAGACACCTTAAATAAATTTTGTGAAAGGAAGAGTGTAGCGCGAGTAAACAAAATAAGTTAAAAAAAGAAACTATTTCTGTGGTCCAATGTTGTACACTCCTCTCATCCACTGAATATTCCTGCCACCCCTCACAAATTTTAAAAATATTTTCCCCCAAAAGGTTTGGAAAAAGTACATAATGGAAGCAACCATAATTTGTGCGCTCAAAAATAATGGATATCAGCAGTGAGAAAAACTTTTTCCCTTTATTATCAGAATTGTTATTTTATGATCGCTAACAAATTTCTGGGTGCAGTTGGTTTAGTTCAAATAAAGCTGATCGAGCGCAACCATAATTTAGGAAGTTTCTTGATCTGTTTAGATATATTCCAGCATGGAATATCATTTTTCAAGAAATGAGGTTTCCTCACAGGTCTCTTATTACCCGGATTCCTATATCTACTTTATTAGAAATATAACCAGCAGTGCTTAAATTCAATTACGGTCATAGGGACCTGGATATCTCTATAAAAAAACTTTTCAAATCCGCAGGAGCTAGTGAGTCATCTACCACCGTGATATATTGAGGTGTTTACCGGTGGTATTTTGTTACTCCACTGAGCTTGAGGTAAGATGATTCAGAGACGCTCGAATGTTGGGTCTGGATTTAGGAAGAACTGGTCAGTTGGATTAGTACTCCCTCCTGGCCTCTCAATCATTTTTTTCAGATCAACATTTGTAAATTTAGGGTATACCGCAATATTTTTTCATAGACTCTTGAAGAGAAACTAAGAGTGCGTAACACATTTTTAAATTCTCATTTTCAGTTGTTGCACTTTGAGTGTTTTGACGCGCGCATTTAAAATTGGCTCGCACTTTTTGACTAGGCTACAGGAGTCACAAGGCTGATTATTTTCTGTTCTTGTTTTGTTCTTGTTTTTTTTTTCTTTTTCTTCTTCCCTTTGTGTAAAGGAGAGAGATCAGAGGAAAACACATATCTGAACACTGAACTGCATAGAATATTCTTGACTTGATAACTAGACTGGTTAAGAATGAGAGGAAAATCGAAGGTGAACACTCAATAATGCAATGATTCCTTTACTAAATTTCCTTACAAATTTTTCTTTGATAATCTATTTAGCGTACGAATTTTCCTAAACCAATAGACGTTTCAAAGAACTTTTTCCTAGTCCAGGTATTAATGCAGCTTTATTAAGATATGACCCATACTAGAAAAAGTTCTTTGAAACGTTTTTTCGTATATTGAATATGCGATATCACCCACGCATTCAAATGTCTGCTTTGAAGGTTGGATTCCATGCGTTCCTCTTAAAACAATATTGAGAAAGACTCCAAACTTACAGCTAGTACAGCTGGGTATTGTTGCTGAAAATGCCTGATGGTAAACTCTTCAGCTGGTTGTTGCTCAACCGCCTATCAAAAATATGTCAATGTATTTTCAATTGCATGGTATACAACAACAAAGTTCAGAGAATAAGAGGCTAGAAAAATAAACTCGTTACTTCTTTTAGCATGCTCTGGTATAAGGGCCTAAAATATGAAAGATATTAAAAGAAGTTTGAAAGGGGAAAATATTGAATTAATAATAGAGAATGTCTGGAATAGAGAGACTTTGGCAGAAAAGAGTAGGGAAAATTTTCTGATGTTACGACTGTTTGACACTCGGCACAATCCGAGTTTCCATAAGGGAAATTTAGTTTTTGAACATGCGCAGAGGCGGCCTCTTCGAACTGTGCCACTGAGGTAAGACCTTTATCTGTGAGGTTGTCAGTTTTTACTTAGGTTTTTGGCCTTAGTGGAGGGAGACAATTGGAACAGGGGGGACAGGGGGGACGGGGGAGGGAGCCCGGGGAGAGCAGAGGGCAGGAGAGGGATCTATTTGAGGGCGGAAAGGGGGAGCAGAAATTAATTTATTTAATATTATATTATTTTTTATATTAATTTATTTTGTTTATAACCGTTTATCATCCAGTTTTAAGACCAGTTCCTATTTAACTTCCACCGATGCGTTAAATATACTTTCATGAGCGAGAAAATGTAGGTTTATTCTCAGGCTGATAAAACAGCATTCTTTATGATCAAATCGGATACCTATCGAATTTGGTTACACTATTGGTCATGAATGAATTGACATAAACTGTGTAAAAATTTGTAAGTGTCTCGCGAACTGTAGCAGGCAAAATTCTTCAGCGCACAAAGCGAGTCGGCTCAAATGACATTAAAAGCTCCATTGATCAGTCTCAGAATCGCTTAATTGAATAAAATATCGCATTCCGATTGGTCAACGAAACGAAGTATTAAGCGCGGAATTGCGAGTTGAAAACGGCCCAGGGTCGATTGTCATATATACAGAAGAAGATATAAATACCTTTCATCGCGATTTTAAACTTTCAGTGCTTTGGCTTGGACACTTTATTTCTTTCAGTTTTGCCACCAAAGAAGTAAAAGGTGTAAATTGTTTTCCTTCTCGAGCAAATAATTTGAAAATTTGAAAAAATGTTTTAAAGATAAATGGCTTGTAAACTCAGTGAAATACATCTATTATCCTTAATATAGTGTGAAGTTGTATAAAAAAAGTTTAAAAACAAATGTAAAAACAAGCAGAGGGAAAATTAAAGTCGTCGAAGATTCAAACGCGTACGACTGACCATGCTTCCTATTCGCTGACGCAATGAATTTTCGAACAGTTGACTTTGAAATGGCTTTCTGGGGCGCGCGCCCAGGATAAAAACAAACAAGATTATAACTGTTTTCGTTTTTTCTTATTTTCATTCAATTTTGTGATTCAAGGAAAATTCATTACCTGACGAGGGAATTCCGCGTTAAATTGCACTTGAAAACCGATCGGCTTTTTCGATGTGGCAATAAAAATTCAGTCCATAAAATAACTCGTTTCTGCAAATGTCTTTTGCTAAAAAATAAGATAATTACACAGCTGCAGGATACCGGTCTACAAATGTATGTAACACTGTCTGCGGCCAGCCGTAAACTTTTGCCTTACTGATAGCACTAGAGATGGGGAAACTAGACCACGAACAAGAGCATTTTCATTTATTCGTATTTATCAACCTAGATTTTCCTGCAGAAAACGCAGGAAATTGCATTTTCGAGACCCTTCATGCAAAGATTTTCTGCCCCCAGACCCCTTGGTTTAGACGGTCTTCAGCGCTCGAAATTATCTTCTCGTGCGTTCACCTTAAAATCTCGCGCTTCAACTTCTCGAAGAAATCGGAATAATTTTACAATGTGACAACTAGGCGAACAATAACGTGCAATAATACCCACCAGCGCTACGCTTAAAAATACAAACTTATCAACAATTTATCAGCGGTGTGACGGTACCGGCGTTATTCGTAATTTCGTTCGTCGCTACATACGTGCATTGCATGAAGCAACAAGGTTTGTCGGAAGTAATGTAATAGTACGACCCTTAGAAAGCCAATATCACAATGACAACGAGACTTTTTAATATCATAATTCCCCCCGCGGTGGATATTTGATTAGATAAACTAAAAGCAAGGAATTAGACAGGAATACCGAATTCTTCACTTACGCGTTATTGTTTATAAATTGTTTTCGCGTTCTCTCAACATCCAAAGTGGTTTATATACGACGGCAAAATGATGCTTAGCTATCCCGGAGCAACGCACACGAGATTTGCGCTTTTAGCCGTTGCAGGGTACTAGCCATTAAAATTACCTCTCTGTGCTATATTATCTCAATGGTCTCGTATATACTACGAGTACATTTCGGTGGTAGGGTAAGGCTAAAACCAAGGGAAAAATTGAACATGTTTTAGCTCCGCAAATCATTGAAAGTTGGAAAACCACGATCCCTTGCCACGCTCAAGACTATATATTCTATATTTTCATTTTTGTGCCTTCCGATCGTGGATTTGCGTTGGATTTTATCCAAGGCATTTGCTTCCTTTCTGCACGTTTCACGTGAAAGGCTTGTTTAAGTAGCCAAGTTCAATTTGTTGGGGAAAATCGCCAATGCAAAATCGTTCACCACGGAATTCAGAGAAAAGTTTTTTGTTAAAGGTTTTTGTATGAGGTTACTTTCTTATTCCATTTTATATTACCACATAAAACTTTCTTTACATTTGTAACCTCAAAATCTCTCTAAAAAGGAAGAATTTCTTTGATTTAATGCTGTACACACTCCTCATCCACTAAATATTCCTGCCACCCCTAACAAATTTGAAAAATATTTTACACCCAAAAGGCTTGGAAAAAGGACACAATGGAAACAACCTTAATTTAAGCGCCGGAAAATAATGGATATCAACAGGTAGAAAGGCGTTCTCCCAATGCCTGGTGTGGTTTCCTATTACAAATCACTATCAGGATTTCTATTTTATGATTGCTAACAAATTTGTGGGTGCCGCTAGTTACCTTCACTTTGCTGAATAGCTGTAGGCTATGAAGAATTTCTAAAGAGGAAATACTTAAACTAGAACAATTGGTACCCCGACCAATCTATTTCGATGTAATTTTTGAATATGAAAGCGATCTTCGCAGTAATAAACAGTACTTAAGTCGTAGTGAAAAGAAGGCCTGTACGGGATTTGAACCCATGATCTCTGCGATACCGGTCCAGTGCTCTTCAACTGAGCTAACAAGCCAAGGGGGAGCTGGTCACTGTGTTGGTTCCAAATAAACCCTGAACTTAAGTAGTGTTCATTACTGCGAAGATCGCTTTCATATTCACGTCTTTAACTGCAGTTCAAATATATGACCTCCATATATTCACAACCGATGTTATTTTTATTCCTTTTCTTCTATTTTCTTTCTTTTCTTTTTTCTTTTTTTGCGATTAAAACGCATACAAAACATCTCGCGCGGTATCACTGAATTTCTTAGTGCGTGCATTCTGAGTCAGAGAAACCGAACGCTAGAAATGAGATTTACAAATGTCTTCGAGATCGCTCAGAAGCTTGTCATCAGCTTATAATAGTTTGGGATGTACAGGCTCTCTCGGTTTCCTTAAATTGTCGGTAAATTTCCAATTGCAAGTCATTTAGTTATTTGGGAACCGTGACCGGCAGTCGACCTCTATTTCATGTGTCAACATCCATGGCTCCATACTCTGAGACCAACGTTAAGCATCACCGAACGCTAGACATAAGATTTGTGAATCACTTTGGGATCACTTTGCGGTTCCTCGTCGACATATGATAATTTGGATTGTGTAGGCTCTCTCAATTTGTTTAACTATCAGAGAAATTTCCAATTCCAGTCATTCAGTGGTTTGAAAACTTTGATCGGTTGCCGGTCAGGTAATCAGATTATAGAATACATTTACGTGAAACAAAACCAACTTTACAATTATCGGCAAAATATTGGTTCATTCTAAGCTTAAGTCACAAAATCCGCGAAATCTACTTTGTGCAATATATTTGCCTTTTTTTGTGTCGGCCTCATGCATTTTTTAAAACTTTAAAGATCGTATGCTCGTTAGTTTGTTTTTAATAATCTCAAATTTTGTTTTGAAAAGGACTTCACGTCAATTGTCGCCCATTTCTATATAAGCGCAGTCATTGGAGTGGTTATTTCTTCGCGAGTATAATAATTTTGGCAAGAGAAGAAGGAATTTCGTCCATAGAATGTCGTCTGCTGTACGTACTTGAGCAGCCATTTCGAATCCTTGTTTACCCATTACAAATTACGTGATCACACAGCTAAAAAGCTCTACTGCTAGGGCTGCTCATTTTATGAAGAAAAATTAACATTTCATGAGACGAGGAGTGGCACATAGGGAGAGGTAGGAACGAGGGTACTGTGCATCAGCTTTAGAGGAAAGACGACATCTCGGTCATTTGAAGATAAAACATTACTTTTGTTCGGTTGGTTTAGATTTAAGACGTCTTTTGCATAAATAAAGCAGGGTATAAACTTACAAGTGCGACAGCAAGGTGTTTTTGCTAAAAATATCTTGTGGTAATCCCTTTAACTGATTATTGTCCAACCACCTGATAAGAAATCATTTAAAGGCGGTGTTTAGTATGTTGCACCAATCTAAAGATTGTCAGGAAACACACAAAATGCCAGCAAACGGACGTTAGTCTCAATAAAACGATGCTTAAAACATTACTTATGTGTTCGGTAGATTTGGATGTAGGGCACCTTTTGAATAAATATAGCAGGGTATAAACTCTCAGGTCCGATAGCGAGGTATTTTTGCTAAAAATGTGTGGATGTATCGTGTTCTATTTTAGTTATATTCCCGCATGGAATATAGTTTTTCAAAAAATGAGGTTTCTTCACAGGTCTTATGTTGTCTGTATCCCTATGCCTACTTTATTAGAAATATAATCAGCAGTAGTTAAATTTAATAGTTTTCATAATTCGTAAAAGGTATTTACTGACGCAGTGGAAAACGCTGAAGGAGCGCTCTGATTAACTTCTCAAGCTCCGAATTTCGGAAGGTTTTTTTTGCTATACTCACCGTTTTAAGACAAGAAGACTTATCATTAGTTTCGGCATTATATTTCGACTCCATCAATAGAGTTGTCTCGACAATTAAATACCGTTCGGGATTTGCACTCGAAAGGATTTGTAATCGTTGCAGGAATAAATTAACTAAAATAATATTTGTGTACTATATCGTCTACTGGAGAACCGAGTCATTAAAGAAACAAGAGTGAAAAAGGTAGTGTTAGATTCTTGATGCCTTTCGCCGGGCGTGGTGTCCTCGATGAAAAGTTCCCCGCGACATTAAATGGTCGTAACATCTATATCAACACAACAGCAGTTCGATCTGGAAATACCTTTGTTGCTTGATTCTGATGGTTAAAGCGAACGATATTTATATCTCAAGACGGCTTTATTGAGAATTTCGAAAACTAATGTTGTAACTAAGGCTTCATGTTCCTCTTAGCTACATGAAATATTCAGGAAAGATTGATTCGTTAAAAATGTTACTCTTCCATAATCTTTCTGACACTTATGACCACATAGAGCAACGGGTAAAATATAGATTTCGGCCCTCTTCGTTCGACCTGACTCTGCGTTGAATTGATGCACGGTGCACATTTATGCTGTGCAACGTCACGTTATTGTCTAGTTTTTCAGGAAATTGCTTTCTATTAAAGATGCATCTAGCGGAATTTCTCTGTTCTTATGGATACTTATCACCGAAAGGCTTGTGAGTTATGAAATTAACCAGTGTAGCTAACTTAGCAGAGACTAGACAAGAAAAAAGAGATGGCGTGAAGGAAAACGATCCCAGCATTTCCTTCTTTACACTGTGCTTTTCATTGATAATGTAATGTAGAAAATACACATTTAAGCTTCCTTTCTTTTTTTTTCTCTTTTTTTCTCTGAGAAATACTGGCAAGGATAGTCAATTTGGTAAAAAAGCTATCAATGATGTAATAACGAAAACTGTGATGCAGAGTACAATTGACGACTACACTCGCCGAGTGAAATTCAGGTACACGTGGCCCAAGCTCTCTATGAGACAGAAGCTTCTTACGGGTGTTTAGGCTCTCCTCTGTAACTCTCCAGAGAGAATTTTAAATGACCAGCCTTTTTTAAAGTCCTGCGAACCCGCGGTAAGAAGTTCTTGTGAAACCCGGAAACAGTTACAACACGGTAGGCCTGGACGCAAGTCAAATCTCTACCCAAAGACCAGCCCCTAGTCGAACATACTTGACCAATAATGACACTCAGCCACCCGTGGAAAGAAAAAGAGCGGTGGAAATGCCGCGCTTATAAAGTGTCTATAAGTCTTCGATAAGCTTAAACACAACAATCAGGCTTTCGCGCCGCAGAGTATCGAAAAATTATCGCTATCTACGGAGTAAATATCAACACACAACATAAAATCGTTGCATACTTAAAAGATTATAAAGGAAAAAAATAAAAGAAATTAAAACTTTAGCGCAAGTCCTGCTGTATCGCCAAATATCTAGCTTTTCTTTGACATCTGCAACCATTTTGATGCCTTCTAGTAGTTAGACTCCTGTTTTTACGCCAGTTTGGATGGAATACATCGATAAATAAGTAAATTTCCAACTGCAGGTCATATAGTTATTTAAGAATCGTGACCGGCATTCGTGCTCTTGCAATTTCTAATTAAGTGTCAACATCCATGGATCCGTACTCTGAGACCTGCGTTAAACATGACAGAGCGCTGAGGTTTATAACTCGGGATCACTTAATTTTAAATTCAGTTTTACTACAAGATTGCTCCGTTTTAGGTGTTTTAAAGTCAAATACCTTTAGAAAGCCTCGACTAGAGCTCCTCAAACGACTCGCCAAGAAGGGAAAAACTTGCTATGTTCTTGGTTCAAGAAAATTGTACCGACAAACTAAATGCATTTTCCTTTACATATTTCTTAGAATCTTATGTACATGATAAGCAAAAAAAAACCCTTCACATGTAAGTGCGTACTCAAGATCTATAACAATTCTTTTTGCTGTCCGCGATTTCAACTTTCACTTGATAATTTTTTGCCAAGTAAAACACTTTTGTAAATTTAACGACGACTTCGAGGCAATTTTAATTCAAGCTGAGACAGCTTAAATAAATTTTGTGAAAGGAAAATAGTGTAACGCGAGTAAACAAAATAAGTTAAAAAGAAACAATTTCTTTGGTCCAATGTTGTACACTCTTCTCATCCACTCAATATTCCTGCCATCCCTCACAAATTTTAAAAATATTTTCCCCCAAAAGGCTTGGAAAAAGGACACAATGGAAGCAACCCTAGTTTGAGCGCTCAAAAATAATGGATATCAACAGTGAGAAAAACTTTTTCCCTTTGCCTGGTTTTGTTTCCTCTCACAAATTATTATCAGAATTGTTATTTTATGATCGCTACCAAATTTCTGGGTGCAGTTGGTTTAGTTCAAATAAAGCTGATCGAGCGCAACCATAAATTAGGAAGTTTCTTGATCTGTTTAGATATATTCCAGCATGGAACATCATTTTTCAAGAAATGAGGTTTCCTCACAGGTCTCTTATTACCCGGATTCCTATATCTACTTTATTAGAAATATAACCAGCAGTGCTTAAATTCAATTACGGTCATAGGGACCTGGATATCTCTATAAAAAAACTTTTCAAATCCGCAGGAGCTAGTGAGTCATCTACCACCGTGATATATTGAGGTGTTTACCGGTGGTATTTTGTTACTCCACTGAGCTTGAGGTAAGATGATTCAGAGACGCTCGAATGTTGGGTCTGGATTTAGGAAGAACTGGTCAGTTGGATTAGTACTCCCTCCTGGCCTCTCAATCATTTTTTTCAGATCAACATTTGTAAATTTAGGGTATACCGCAATATTTTTTCATAGACTCTTGAAGAGAAACCAAGAGTGCGTAACACATTTTTAAATTCTCATTTTCAGTTGTTGCACTTTGAGTGTTTTGACGCGCGCATTTAAAATTGGCTCGCACTTTTTGACTAGGCTACAGGAGTCACAAGGCTGATTATTTTTTGTTCTTGTTTTGTTCTTGTTTTTTTTTCTTTTTCTTCTTCCCTTTGTGTAAAGGAGAGAGATCAGAGGAAAACACATATCTGAACACTGAAATGCATAGAATATTCTTGACTTGACAACTAGACTGGTGAAGAATGAGAGGAAAATCGAAGGTGAACATTCAATAATACAATGATTCCTTTACTAAATTTCCTTACAAATTTTTCTTTGATAATCTATTTAGCGTACGAATTTTCCTAAACCAATAGACGTTTCAAAGAACTTTCTCCTAGTCCAGGTATTAATGCAGCTTAATTAAGATATGACCCATACTAGAAAAAGTTCTTTGAAACGTTTTTTCGTATATTGAATATGCGATATCACCCACGCATTCAAATGTCTGCTTTGAAGGTTGGATTCCATGCGTTCCTCTTAAAACAATATTGAGAAAGACTCCAAACTTACAGCTAGTACAGCTGGGTATTGTTGCTGAAAATGCCTGATGGTAAACTCTTCAGCTGGTTGTTGTTCAACCGCCTATCAAAAATATGTCAATGTATTTTCAACTGCATGGTATACAACAACAAAGTTCAGAGAATAAGAGGCTAGAAAAATAAACTCGTTACTTCTTTTAGCATGCTCTGGTATAAGGGCCTAAAATATGAAAGATATTAAAAGAAGTTTGAAAGGGGAAAATATTGAATTAATAATAGAGAATGTCTGGAATAGAGAGACTTTGGCAGAAAAGAGTAGGGAAAATTTTCTGATGTTACGACTGTTTGACACTCGGCACAATCTGAGTTTCCATAAGGGAAATTTAATTTTTGAACATGCGCAGAGGCGGCCTCTTCGAACTGTGCCACTGAGGTAAGACCTTTATCTGTGAGGTTGTCAGTTTTTACTTAGGTTTTTGGCCTTAGTGGAGGGAGACAATTGTAACAGGGGGGACAGGGGGGACGGGGGAGGGAGCCTGGGGAGGGCAGACGGCAGGAGAGGGATCTATTTGAGGGCGGAAAGCGGGAGCAGAAATTAAAAAAAAACACACTCATATTTTGTTTATAACTGTTTATCACCTAGTTATAAGACCAGTTCCTATTTAACTTCCACCGATACGTTAAAGATATTTTCATGAGTGAGAAAATGTAGGTTTATTCTCAGGCTGATAAAACAGCATTCTTTATCATCAAATTGGATACCTATCGAATTTGGTTACACTATTGGTCATGAATGAAGTGACATAAACTGTGTACAAATTTGTCAGTGTCTCGCGAACTGTAGCAGGCAAAATTCTTCAGCGCACAAAGCGAGTCGGCTCAAATGACATTAAAAGCTCCATTGATCAGTCTCAGAATCGCTTAATTGAATAAAATATCGCATTCTGATTGGTCAACGAAGCGAAGTATTAAGCGCGGAATTGCGAGTTGAAAACGGCCCAGGGTCGATTGTCATATATACAGAAGAAGATATAAATACCTTTCATCGCGATTTTAAACTTTCAGTGCTTTGGCTTGGACACTTTATTTCTTTCAGTTTTGCCACCAAAGAAGTAAAAGGTGTAAATTGTTTTCCTTCTCGAGCAAATAATTTGAAAATTTGAAAAAATGTTTTAAAGATAAATGGCTTGTAAACTCAGTGAAATACATCTATTATCCTTAATATAGTGTGAAGTTGTATAAAAAAAGTTTAAAAACAAATGTAAAAACAAGCAGAGGGAAAATTAAAGTCGTCGAAGATTCAAACGCGTACGACTGACCATGCTTCCTATTCGCTGACGCAATGAATTTTCGAACAGTTGACTTTGAAATGGCTTTCTGGGGCGCGCGCCCAGGATAAAAACAAACAAGATTATAACTGTTTTCGTTTTTTCTTATTTTCATTCAATTTTGTGATTCAAGGAAAATTCATTACCTGACGAGGGAATTCCGCGTTAAATTGCACTTGAAAACCGATCGGCTTTTTCGATGTGGCAATAAAAATTCAGTCCATAAAATAACTCGTTTCTGCAAATGTCTTTTGCTAAAAAATAAGATAATTACACAGCTGCAGGATACCGGTCTACAAATGTATGTAACACTGTCTGCGGCCAGCCGTAAACTTTTGCCTTACTGATAGCACTAGAGATGGGGAAACTAGACCACGAACAAGAGCATTTTCATTTATTCGTATTTATCAACCTAGATTTTCCTGCAGAAAACGCAGGAAATTGCATTTTCGAGACCCTTCATGCAAAGATTTTCTGCCCCCAGACCCCTTGGTTTAGACGGTCTTCAGCGCTCGAAATTATCTTCTCGTGCGTTCACCTTAAAATCTCGCGCTTCAACTTCTCGAAGAAATCGGAATAATTTTACAATGTGACAACTAGGCGAACAATAACGTGCAATAATACCCACCAGCGCTACGCTTAAAAATACAAACTTATCAACAATTTATCAGCGGTGTGACGGTACCGGCGTTATTCGTAATTTCGTTCGTCGCTACATACGTGCATTGCATGAAGCAACAAGGTTTGTCGGAAGTAATGTAATAGTACGACCCTTAGAAAGCCAATATCACAATGACAACGAGACTTTTTAATATCATAATTCCCCCCGCGGTGGATATTTGATTAGATAAACTAAAAGCAAGGAATTAGACAGGAATACCGAATTCTTCACTTACGCGTTATTGTTTATAAATTGTTTTCGCGTTCTCTCAACATCCAAAGTGGTTTATATACGACGGCAAAATGATGCTTAGCTATCCCGGAGCAACGCACACGAGATTTGCGCTTTTAGCCGTTGCAGGGTAATAGCCATTAAAATTACCTCTCTGTGCTATATTATCTCAATGGTCTCGTATATACTATGAGTACATTTCGGTGGTAGGGTAAGGCTAAAACCAAGGGAAAAATTGAACATGTTTTAGCTCCGCAAATCATTGAAAGTTGGAAAACCACGATCCCTTGCCACGCTCAAGACTATATATTCTATATTTTCATTTTTGTGCCTTCCGATCGTGGATTTGCGTTGGATTTTATCCAAGGCATTTGCTTCCTTTCTTCACGTTTCACGTGAAAGGCTTGTTTAAGTAGCCAAGTTCAATTTGTTGGGGAAAATCGCCAATGCAAAATCGTTCACCACGGAATTCAGAGAAACGTTTTTTGTTAAAGGTTTTTGTACGAGGCTACTTTCATATTCCATTTTATATTGCCACATAAAACTTTCTTTACATTCTTTACATTTGTAACCTCAAAATCTCTCGAGAAAGAAACAATTCATTTGATTCAATGCTGTACACACTCCTCATCCACTAAATATTCCTGTCACCCGTAACAAATTTGAAAAATATTGTACACCCAAAAGGCTTGGAAAAAGGACACAACGGAGACAACCTTAATTTAAGCGCCGGAAAATAATGGATATCAACGGGGAGAAAAGCGTTCTCCCAATGCCTGGTGTTGTTTGCCTATTACAAATCATTATCAGGATTTCTATTTTATGATTGCTAACAAATTTGTGGGTGCCGCTAGTTACCTCCACTTTGCTGAATAGCTGTAGGCTGTGAAGAATTTCTTAAGAGGAAAGACTTAAACTAGAACAATTGGTACCCCGACCAATCTGTTTCGATGTAATTTTGGAATATGAAAACGATCTTCGCAGTAAAAAACACTACTTAAGTAGTAGTGAAAAGAAGGCCTGTACGGGATTTGAACCCATGACCTCTGCGATACCGGTGCAGTGCTCTATCAACTGAGCTAACAAGCCAAGTGGGAGCTGGTCACTGTGTTGGTTCCAAATAAACCCTGAGCTTAAGTAGTGTTCATTACTGCGAAGATCGCTTTCATATTCACGTCTGTAACCTCAGTTCAAATATATGACTTCCATATATTCACAATCGATGTAATTTTTATTCCTTTTCTTCTATTTTCTTTCTTTTTTTTTTTCTTTTTTTGCGATTAAAACGCATACGAAACATCCCGGGCAGTATCACTGAATTTCTTAGTGCGTGCATTCTGAGTCAGAGAAACCGAACGCTAGAAATGAGATTTATAAATGTCTTCGAGAGAGCGCAGAAGCTTCTAATCAACATTTAATAGTTCGGAATGTATGGGCTTTCTCAGGTTCCTTAAATTTTCGGTAAATTTCCAACTGCAAGTCATGTAGTTATTTGGGAACCGTGACCGGCAGTCGACCTCAATTTTGTGTCAACGTCCATGGCTCTGTATTCTGAGACCAGCGTTAAGGATCATCGAACGCTAGACATGAGATTTATAAATCACTTTGGGATCACTTTGCGGTTCCTCGTCGACATATGATGGTTTGGATTCTGTAGGCTCTCTCAATTTGTTGAATTTTTAGAGAAATTTCAAACTTCCGTTCATTCAGTAGTTTGAGAACTTTGATCGGCTGTCGATTGGGTAACCAAAGTGCACAAATATATTTACGTCACACAAAACTAACTTTACAGTTATGGACAGAAAATGGTTTCATTCTAAGCTTAAGTCACAAAATCCTTGAGCCTTCTTTTTGTAAGATATTTGCCTCCCTTTTGTACCGGCTTCATATGTTTTTTCAAGTAAGCTTTCAAGATCGTGTGCTCGTAAGTTTGTTTTACTGAATCCAAATTATTGTTTTCAAAAGACTCCACTTCAATAGTCCCCCATTTGTATATTATCGCGGTGAATGGAGAGCTGATTTGTCCGTGAATATGGAAATTTCGGCGAGAGAAGAAAGAATTTCTTTTATAAAATGTCGTCTGCAGCACATACTTAAGCACCCATTTCGAATCCTTGTTTACCCATTTCTAACTACGTGACCACACAGCTAAAGAGGTTTATTTCTAGAGCTGGTCATTTTATGAAGAAAAATTATCATTTAGGGAGACGAGAAGTAGCACATAGAGTAGAGGTCAAAACAAGGGAGAGGTGGATCCAAGGGTACTGTGCATCAGCATTAGAGGAAAGAGGACATATCGGTCATTTAGAGATGAAGCATTATTTGTCTGTTCAGTAGATTTGGATTTAAAGCGTCTTTTGAATAAATAAAGAAAAGTATAAACTTACAAGTACGATAGCAAGATGTTTTTGCTGAAAATGTCTGATGGTAATCCCTTCAACTGATTGTTGTCCAACCGCCTGACAAAAAATCATTTAATCACATCATTTAGTACGTTATACCAGTTAAGGAAGGTCAAGAAACACAGAAAATGCTTGTAAACAGACTGTAAGCGTCAATAAAGCGATGCCTCCTTTGTAGTTGCAGAAAGAAAACGAGCTATATTGTAGAACAAAGTGACTGAGGGTTTTCTATTCGAAGCATTGGAAACAGTCAACTGAACACTTTAAAAATTGCTCTCTACTCCCTCTGTATCTTCCAATCACCTATTGTTATAATACACAAGGCTTTACTATACGAACTGATATGAAGTGTAGACCACTTCATGAGTCAGGCGACGTTATTTGTTTTCATGAGGGTGGGGGGTAGGGTAGTTAATTAAGATACCAAAAGAAGTATGACAGGGAAAAATAATGAACTAATAATTAAGAATTTGTGGAATAGACAGACGTTGGCAGAGAAGAGTAAGGACAATTTTCTCGTGTTACGACTGGTTTGCGGCCCAGTCTGGGTTTCCATACGGGAAGTTAGTTTTTAAACATGCTCAGAAGTGGCCTTTTCGAACGGTGCCACATAGCTGCATGATACCGGTGTACAAATGTATGTAATATTTTCCGCAGCCAGCCCTAAAATTGTGCCTTATTTACCGATAATACTGGATGTGGGGAAACTAAAACACCGACAAAATCATTTTAATTTATTTGCCTAAATTGCAAAAAAACAAAAAACAAAAAAAAAAAAACGCAGGAAATGGCATTTCCGAAACCCTAGATTTAAAAATGTTCTGTAAGAGCATGCCCCCAGATTTCTTATAAAGGGGTAAGTTTCTAAAGAAACTGTGGTGCTGCGTTGGTAGAGCGATAGGGCTAACGCTCGAAACGTCAGCTTTTTTACCCTTTACGGTGGCTAATTTACGTTTTCAACCCAGTTGTTAACACTTAATTACCCAGATTTCTTAGTTTGGACGGCCTTCACCGCTCGATATTATCTCCTCGTGCGTTCACAAAAAAGTTTGACGCTACACCTGGAGGATGTCAACTTCTCGATCGGTATATTTTTACAATGTGATAACTAGGCGAACAATATCGTGCAATAATTACCACCAGCGCTACGTTCAAAAATACAAACGGTTTAACAATTCATCGGCGGTGTGACGGTAGCGGCGAGATTCGTAATTTCGTTCGTCGCCATATACGTGCATTGCATGAGGCTACAGAGTTTGTGGGATGTGATGTGATACATTATTGCGACCATTATAAAACGATCAACACAATGATAACGAGACTTGTGAAAATCATAATTCCCCGCGATGGATATTCGATTAGATAAACTAAAAGCAGGGAATTAGACAGGAGTACCGATCGTTACGTTTAGCTTTTCGTAAATACTACGAGTAAGTTTCGGTAGCTGGATATGGCTAATACCCACACTGTGTGAGATAGGGCGTATCGCGGTGCTGAAACCACACGATACAGACCCGTATTCTTCGAGAACACAGACATATCCGGACGTACCGTGTTCCAAGACATGCGATGTGTCCACCGAGTGTCAGGAACTTTATTCGTTCCAATTCGGACTTAACCCGTCGTATGGAAAATCCGATGTCAGGATACGTCATTGAAACGCGGCGTGTGGAGACCTGGAAATTTCCTTATACTTTCAGATTTGCCGCAAATAATGGCGTACCGTATACGAGCGCGCGGTCAGTCAAATTGTGTCTTTCTTTCGTGTCTTTCTAAAAATTGTCTTTTCCACCGTGAGAACAGTTTCACTAAGTATTCTTGTCCCGAAATTCTACGGTACCAGACGAATCGATCTGTATTCTAGAACCCGATTTTCCACGGTAATACGAGAATCGCGTAGTATTCAGGAACTCGAAATTCCACGGTACTAGACGAATCGGTCTGTATTCTAGAAGCCGGTTTTCCACGTTACTATGAGAATGGCTTGATATTCAAGAACCCGAAATTTCTCGATACTTGAAGAATAGATTCGTATTCTAGATTTTGATATTCCACGATACGAGAAATTTCACTCGGCATTCTTGATCCACACTACATACTATCAGGTGTTCTTGGAAAAAGCAACGAATTCTCCCGATAATTCTGCACCCTCTTACTAGTGTATTTTTCTCAGAACCTTTAGTCTATAAAACAATAAATTATTTTAATATCTAATTAATAATCCTCAAAATGGCCAATTTACAGAATCTATTTCATCATGTGATGACTAACAACTAAGTCTAACCTTATGCACAAAAAGGGAAAAAATTTAGAATGTGTGTAATAATTAAATATGCTAAGCCAAAAGTGCTTAATGCTTGACATGGATGAAAGCAACATTTTCAATATTTACATAAATCATTACACCACGACAATAATTTTAGTATGATGAAAAGACATTTTTTCATCAGTCAGATATGAAGACAAGAATAACAAGAAGAAATGTCTCTACTCTAATGTTAGAGAGTAATATAATTTTATCAAAAACTACAATAAATTCTAATCAAATCATACCATGTTAACAACTTAGTGGGCCCTGGTTATTTACTAAGCTGGATAGTGCCTTTTTAAAGCCAATTCTTTAACATAAAAGTTGTTTGAAGAGCACAATAATTCAAGAAGCTTGTTTGAAATCATTCCAATCAAATTAACTGTGGCATATCCAAAACTGTAGCATTCTTTACAAAGGTCTTCAGTACATCTAATATTACTTCAACAATAAACGGAGTTGATCACCACAAAATTCTATGCTATTTAAGGATTCTTCCCACAGATTTTTGAACTGTTTGCAATAGCTGGCAGATTATGTTCCAATCAAGATGAGAGAGAGAGAGAAAGTGGCATCATTTGTTAATTTTTCAATTTGTGAAACCAGCTAATGCAATATGCAAAAAAAAAAAAAACATTTCGTGAGTTAGGGTTAAAAAGGAACCATTCACCCTAATACCCATAAACCACCTTGCCATTCTGTCAAATGAACTGAATTATAAACAGAAGGCAAAACATACAAGTTATGTAAATAAAGAACACTTAGGCATTAATTTGGTCACAAAGTGACTGTAGCCATCTGTTTGGCCTCCTTTGGATTATGACAGGGCTGGTGTCCAACATATGCAAGGGTTCCCCATCGCTTTCATCACCACTGCAATGTTGTGGGGACGGTGGGGAGGGAGGAATCCTATTTTGAGAAGGAGACCTCTCAGGAAGGAGTGCCCATGCAGGTGAGGAAGTTGGTAGACTGTGTGTGGATGGCTCTCCTTCTACTCTTGTATTTTGTGGATGTGAGCTTCAGGAGGAAGATGGCTGTTTGTCAATTTTCTCCTGAAGTCTCTTTATGAGAGGAGATAGCTGTGGACTATGCCACAGTGGTGACCTCACAACCCACACATCCTCTTGACTGCCCTCACCATTCTCCTTGCCACTCATGAAATTTGCATCAATTTATTGCTGAGCAGTCTTCTCTGCTTTATTTCTTCTGTCAGGTGGATTGTCAAGGTATTGTTGTCTTTTTGTTTCGTAATATCTTGACACAGCACCTGGTACATAAAAATAGTATTCATTATTTTAATTCATGAAATTTTCGCAAAAAATCAGGGGACTTTGCAGAGAGCCGGAAACAAGTCACTTCAAGTTGTTTTAAATGACAGAAAAGACCACAATACACAAGAACACAGGCTTCTCCATCTCCTCGCGGTTTGCTTGGATCAAAATGGAGGACTATTAAGCATTGTGTAAAATCTTTTTTTGTCTTGTGAAAGTAATCCTTTTCAGTCACAAGTAAGCAAAGCTTTAATTTGTCCTGCAAATTTTAATGTGGCTTCTTGTTCTCACATGTGCCACCCCTCTAGGAGGGACAATCTCTTAACTTTGGTTGTCCTTTTTCCCCACCTAGAAAGGGAAATTAAGTTCTTTGACTACACCCTTTGCAAAGTCCACTCCCTTAACCAAGGTTCCCCCCTCCAGGAGATGGCTGATGATAGGTGCATTTCCAAAACATTCCACAGATGAACTCTTAATATCCTGAATAGATATCTTTTACTCACCCTTCACTTCCACAAAACTAAAGTTTAACTTCTTGTTTGTTGTGCAACAAGTGCACATCACCCTTAAATTCAAACAAAATTAATTATAAGAACATTAACTTTTCTTATAAGAACAGTGTATGTGGAATCAAAGGTGAAAAGTGAAATAAGGGAGTTAAGTTCAAATTCTAATAATATCATGGGTAACAAATTATGCTTACAATTGTGTGGTTTAAAATTTCTAGCCAGAAGACAAGACATTTTATTTACAAAAACAAACAACTTAGGTACAAATTAAGAAATAAATGTTTAATCATTTGTCTCATGACATAGAGTCAGGCTATCAAAAGTTTGACAGCAATGTTTCCTACTGCTACACTGCTAGTCTGTCAGGGAGCATGTTTGAATGTTTACATGTCGCTATATGTAGTACTTTGGTGTTTTGTCATTGGTACGTTGTAGTACTCTGTCCTTGGTGAATTTCAATCCTCATAATTATTCCTACTAGCAGATGTTATTCCCTCATAGGTCCGCTTTGTTACTGACCGGCTGTGATGCTCTTTGACTGTAGCCATCCACACTTCAGAAATTTTGATCCCACTCTCTCTATTGATGTTATTAGGGTAAAGTTTTATGTGGATGGCTTCTTAATCAATAATGAGAGCAGAATTTAAATTCCTTAAGCATGGATGCCCACAATCAAAAAGCATAACAGCTAGTCAGTAAAAAAGCTGACCTACGGGAGAACAACATCTGCTGGTTGGAATAATAATGAGGATCAAAATATGATCAAAATACCAATGATGGAGGGCCAAAATGTACCAATGACAAAACACCAAGGTGCTACATATAGCAACACATAAACATTTGACTTCATCACCTGATGAAGAAGACTAGCAGTGTAGCTGTCGAAACACCCAATCAAACTTTTGATAGTCTGACTCTAAATCATGAGAAAAATGATTAAATGCTCATTTATCGATTTAACCTCAATGAACAATAACATCTACTTTTAACTTAAGGACATTTTTGTAAATTATTACAGAAAAAAACAATCTATACTGAACTATGTGGAGTAACCTTTTTCAGTAGCTTTAAAACTAAATTGCAGAAGTTCATTTTCAGGCACTATAGGCAAATGATGTCTGACATTCTCAAAACTTCATACACTGGAGCAATCTTGGAGGCCGCCCCCCGAGTATTTATTATTCTCGGCTTAGTTTCAAACAAGCCATAGGACATGCGGTATTAACATCACAAAGAAGGGAATACTGTCCCACAAGCTTAAAATACTTCTCATACCAGAATCGAAGCTTAAAAGGAAACGCCTATTGCTACAGTGCTGGAACAAAAATTTGCACAAACCTTTAGTTGCTTTGGAACAGGCTCACGAAGGATATTCTCCTTCTCAGTCGACTGAGGTTGGCGATCGAGCTTGTGTCGTACAGTCTGTAGTTCGGTCTTCACCTCAGCCACTTCTTTACAAGCGTTTTCCAGTTCCACGCTCAAACTGTATAGTTTGGCATTTTGCCGCTTTACCATATCCTCCAGTTCTTTGATTGTGTCGAACAACTGTCGAATTTCTCGGTTTGAGACCACCAGGTTCTCCCGATTTCTGATAGAATCTTCTCGTAAAGGCTCTGGATGGGATGGAACTGCGCTTGATCGGGCGCCGGTTGATGAGTTTGAGCCGAATGGTCGTCGACTCAAAGTGGTACTGGTATTACCACTCCGGAAGAAAGATGCATCCACTTCAATGTCAAAACTAAAATCGTCCAGCGAATATTATGTAATGTGTCCACAGGTCGAGCGACGCTTCTCTTTCGCTTCTATTTCGTCTAAGCGACCCGTAAGCCAATAATCTACTTCTAGAGCAACCATGTGAGTAAGACTAACCAATAAGCGCAGTCTCATTGAATGTCACGCATTTTGTCGGCACGACTGTCGGCACTTACCTCGCTAGCATATTAATGGTTGCTGAGAGTTCTTCACCAAGGCAGCATAATAGGTGAAAGTACGGATCAATTGAGAAGGAAATTTTGTGAAAACTGCGCTTCTTGGTTTGGGGAAAGCTTCTATTATGATCACATATGTGAAAAGTCCAGTTTGCAGAGATTAAACGTGAAAGGTGAGTTGAGTTAATAATGAGGTTGATCTTTCTGAACATAGGTCGACGATAGTTGAAATTCCTGAAAAGTTTTCTTCAGTCCTCATAGTGTTTTAAGCCCGGGTCGCACAAGATATAATACTCTTGATTATTTGCGATGGTTCAAAGTTAAGCCGTTTTGAGAGAAGGAAGAATCTTGTTCTGCGCGGGCTGGACAGAACTGAAAAACCCCTGCGCATGGTAGAGACTCGCGCGTGGGGGAAACTGGGGACGACAACGTTAAACCATAGCAACACGAACGTGAAATGGCGGAATTTTCGAAAAAAAAATGAACAGCGCCATTTTTTACTCCAGTTAAATGTTTCGAATAGCACACACGGGAAAATCAGTAAATTTTCCCGTAACAATAATACAAGTACGTTCCGGCGATAGGGTATGGCGAAAACCTAGAAAAAAAAGTTGTTCCAACTTTGCAAATCATTGAAGGTTAGGAAAACCATGACCCTTTGTCACGCACAAGGCTATATTTTATACATATTCAGACATGTTTCTGCCTTTTCGGTACTGGATTTGCTTTTGATTTTAACCAAAGACTTTGTTTCCTTGTTTTCAGGTTTCGCGATGAGAAATTGACAAGATCGAATGTTAGAAATGTACAAGATTCAAACGTGAATGTAGATAAAGTTGAGTTAAAGTAAAAGCTGTTTGACGCGAAAACGTCGCAAGAGATTCCAAGCTTAAGGGAAAACATGACGCCTTGATAGTTTAAAAGCTTTTTTTGGGATGATAATTTTTGTTTTTAAGATTGTGTTTACGAGAGCACATGGCAGTTGTGCTACATGCTATCTCACCGATTTCAATAAAACTTTGCTAGTTTAAAGGGTCTACCCCAAAACTCAAAAGACAAAGTGGTTTCTGTTTTGGTTTTTTTCCGGGAGGATATAGAATATATGAAGCTTTCACCGCGATGGTATTTAATGAGGTTTTTTCACAGGTCTTATGTTGCCTGTATCACGCTTACATCCACTTTATTAGAAATATAAACAGTAGCGGTTAAATTGAATTACGGTTATAGGGACCCGGATATCTGTATAAAAACTTTACAATTCAACAGGAGTTCGCCCTATATTGAGGTGTTTACCAAAAGTATTTTGTTAGTCCATTGAGCTCGAGGCAAGATCATTCGGAGACGCTCGAAAGTTGGGTCTCGACTTAGGAGGGGCTGGTTAATGGGATTGGTACCCCCTTCTGGCCTCTCAATCAATTTCTTCAGATTAGCAAAGTTTGCAAATTTATGGCATACCGTAATATTTTTTAGTAGACACTTGAAGAGGAATTAAGGGTGCATGACACTTTTTGAACTCTTATTCTTAGTTATTGCACTTCTAGTGTTTTGATTGGCTCATTCAAACTGGGCTCGGTTAAATTGAACAAGGCTACTGTTGTCACTAGGCTGATTTTTTAAATTATTTTTTGTCATCTCTCCGTGTAAAGGTTAATAATCAGAAAAGAACTAACACACAGACCTGAACACTGAACCCCATAGAATATTCTTTACTTGATAACTTGAGTACTTGAGAAAGAAGGAAGGAAGAAGGAAGGGTCTAAGGGGGAAATTCCATCCTCGAAGTATTAATTTAACAAGTTTGTCTTCAAATTTCTCTCTGACGATCTATTTGGCGAACGAATTTTCCAAAACCGATGTATTTTCCAGGTGACTTTTCCTAATCCAAGTGTTAACGCGGTTCTATGAGGATATAAACCCTAATATGCGATAGCACCCACGCATTCAAATATCTGCTTTGATGGTTGGTTTCCATGCGTTCCTCTAACACCAATATTGAGAGAGACTCCAAACTTACAGCCACTCCAGCTGAGTATTGCTACTGAAAATGCCTGGTGGTAAGTTCTTCAACTGGTTGTTGTTCAATCGCCTATCAAAAATAAGTAAATAAATTTTCAATTGCATGGTATACGAGAACAAAGTTCAGAGAATAACAGTCCTCTAAAAAAGTTGTTTTATTTTTTTTTATTCTTGGATAGAAAGGCCCAAAATATATACGTTATCATTACGTAACTTTTCATATATTGGGTTGTCACAACGAAATAAAGACAAAGTTTATGATATATACATATATAAATATACATATACATAAGTTAAAGAATTAAAGAGGACGCATCGATTCTCTGTGACTCTGAGGTTCGCGCCTAAGCGCTCGTCAGACAGAACTTTCGGACGAGCGCTTATAAGCCTCTCTTTGTTCTTTCTCATGACCTCGGAGGGGCTGAGAATCTTGTGAAACGGAAAGATAGTGAACTGAGGGGTCAATCCTGCCGCACATTCATCAATATGCTTGCTGACTCCCAGCATACGTGTGTGTGGGTCTCTAATTTGTCCAAATCCTGCACATGCATGTTATTACGTATATCAAGTTCGTTGAGGTGCAGTTCATTGAGTGTTTTATCCGAAATGTTTCATTCGTGGCGGAGAAGGTGAGGTCTTTACCCTGTTTTAAATAAGGGCATGTTCTGCAACGTTTTGTTTCGCAAATTTTAACTTCCGGATTAGTGTCCTTTTGCTTGGAGAAATAGGAGTTTGTTAGCATCTGTTAGCAAAGTTTTCTGCAATGTCCTTTAAAAGTGTTTTCTAAACCATTGTCATGTGTTGAAGAGCTAAAAAACAAACAAAAGCGTTTTTGATAGTGAGCCATAGGTTCTTCCCTGTTTCGAAATGAACTACAAATTCTTGGAGAGGCATAAAAGCGAGAAAATCCTGTGAACACGGCCCAGAAAATGGCAAGCAAAAGTTCAACCAAACAAGACAAAGAAGCGACAACGGTTTTGCCACCAAAAAGGTGAAAGGTGTCAATGATTTTCCTTCTCGAGCAAATGATTTCGAAAATTTGAACAAATATGTTAATATAGACGGCTTATAAACTCACTGAAATAATCTATTATCCTCAATATAGTGTGAAGTATGTTAAAAGGTTGAAAACAAATATGAAAACAAGCGCAAGGTACAAATAAAGTCGTCAAAGATTCAACCGTGTACGACTGACCACGCTTCCTATTCGCTAACGCAATGACAGTTCCAATAGTTGACTTTGAAATGGCTTTCTGGGGCGCGCACTCAGGATAAAAACAAACAAGATTATAACTGTTTTCTTTTTCTCCTATTTTCATTCAATTATGCAATGCAAGAAAAATTAATTACCTGACGAGGGAATTCTGCGTTAAATTGCGCTTGAAAACCGATATCATACGAATCGCGGAGAAAGTTCATTTTCCTTTCGTATTTATTTACCTAAATTTTCCTGCAATAAAACGCAGGAAATGGCATTTCCGACACCCAAGATGTTAACATTTTCTGCCCCCAGACCCCTTAGTTTAGATGGTCTTCAGCGTTCGAAATTATCTTCTCGTGCGTTCACCTTAAAAAAATCTCACGCTTCAACTTCTCGAAGAAATCGGAATAATTTTACAATGTGACAACTAGGCGAACAATAACGTGCAATAATACCCACCAGCGCTACGCTTAAAAATACAAACTTATCAACAATTTATCGGCGGTGTGACGGTACCGGCGTAATTCTTAATTTCGTTTGTCGCTACTTATTTGTATTGCATGAGGCCACAAGGTTTGTCGGATGTAATGTATTAGTAGGACCCTTAAGGCCTATTTACACGGTACGACTTTGTCGCATGCGACAAGCTTAGGACAGGCCTACGACATGACTTAGGACAATTTACACGCGCACGACATTTTCACCTACGACATGCCAAAATCGCGTGCAATTCCACTCATTTCGGCCGCGGTCATTGTTTCAATAATAGGGACCTTAAGCAAACCACGACAGCGACGGCAAAGAGGACATGGAAAAACAATAGATTTAATTAACAAAACAATAGCTCAGCACGTGCGTTTGAAAATTTTGTACATTTCATAGCCGTCCCATGCAAAACAACAACGTGAAACCGAAACCGCGACGGCAAGTTGTTTTAATTTCCATTTGGAACTCAACGCCTCTTTTATACGTTATGCTGAAGTTGAGGTGTGGCGCCGTATGAGACGGTGAACACATTCAGCCATTTTTGAAATTCTAATTAACGGCAGAAATTCATTTTTAATTGAAGTCTTCACTGGCGTTGCCGTCCTGACTGCTTAAGGTCCCTAATTTGCAAGAGAAGGAAAAGAACCTCTTCCTCGCTCCACAGTGATATCATATTCTCTGTTTCCTCATCTGAGAATGTATTTTTCGCTTTGGAAGCAGTCTTCGACTTTCCGGAGGCGACTTCCTCTGCCATTTTGACGCAAGAAATTTCACCTTCCTCCCCTACTCAGTAGAAATTTGTCACAAAATACGTCATTTTCCATCAATTTCGGCTACGATTGTCGCAGCGTTTTAAAACATGTTTTAAAATCCTACGACATTTTTCGTGACGTGCACGACAGTCGTAAGCGAGTGGTAGGTTTGATTTACACGATACAATTCGTGTCGTAGGCCTGTCGTAAGCTTGTCGCATGCGACAAAGTCGTACCGTGTAAATAGGCCTTTAGAAAGCCATGACAACGAGACTTTTAAACATCATATTTCTCCCGCGGTGGATATTTGATTAGATAAACTAAAAGCAGGGAATTAGACAGGAGTACAGAACGTTACGTTTGGCTTTTCGCTTTCATTTCGAAATGCCACGATACGTTTTGGTAATCCCTTCACCTGATTGTAGACCAACCAACTGATAAAAAATCATTTAAAGCCGGTGTTTAGTATATTGCACCAATTTAAGGATGGTCAGGAAACACAACAAATGTCTGCAACAGAGTGTTAGTGTCAATAAAGCGATGCTTAAAACATTACTTATGTGTTCGGTAGATTTGGATTTAATGCGCCTTGTGAATAAATGTCGCAGGTATAAACTCACAGGTCCGATAGCAAGGTATTTTTGCTAAAAATGTCTGGACGTATCGTGTTCTATTTTGGATATGTTCCCGCATGGATTATTATTTTTCAAGAAATGAGGTTTCAGCCATTTCGAATCCTTGCGATCGCTAGAGATGAACAGTCGGCCATATGTTCTCCACGCCTTTTTAACTATAAAATTCTGAAGGGACAAAACAGCACAAGCGTTTGTGGTTTCCAAGTAATTTGCTAGGACAAAGGTATGCAAAATAAATTTATTCTACGACAAAATATATCCGTGCCGTTAAGTATCAGACTCTTGATATTCTTTGACGCGCTGCGATTAACGTACACAGGACATGACTTGTCATGACACGCCCTGTCGTGGGTGTCAGGAACACGACACTCTCCGACACGCCACGTTTCCCGACACGTTGCGTTCCGATCTGCGACTCGTCGGGTATCGTGAAATATCTCAGCTCCAAAAATTCCATTTCATTACACGCAGTGCAAGGGAAAAAAATATTCAAGCTTCGCAAATCATTGAAGGTTGGGTAAACCACAACACTTTGTCACGCTCAATACTGTATATTTTTTATTATCAGACAAGTTTTGTGCCTTTTCGGTCCTGGATTTGCTTTGGAATTTAACCAAGGGTTTTGTTTCCTTTTTTAAAGTTTCCTGTTTAGGCTTGTTTAAGTTATAAACTTAAGTTTGTGGAAATAAACACCAAAGTAAATTAGTTCACAACGGGATTAGGAAAAGTTTTTGTTAAAAAAGTTTTTTTTTGAGGTCACTTTCATATTCTGTTTATATCATAGCGTTCACTTTTCTTTCCATTTCGAATTCTTGTGTAACCATTTTAAATTTCGTGACAACTGAAAAGGTCTATTGCTAAGGCTGCTCATTTTATGAAGAAAAATTGACATTTAGGGAGACGAATTTTTCTAAATCGATGCATTTTACCAGTGACTTTTCCTAATCCAAGTGTTAACGCTTTAAAAAAAGAAAAGAAGAAGAACGCAAAACATCTCTGAAATTTGGAAAAGAATTGTCGATGAGAACATTTCCCTCTTGCCTTCTATTGTTTCTTTTGACCAATTATTTTCAGAGCTACTGTAATTTAGAGCATTTTGTGTCAATTTTAAGTCTAATTCACTCATGGTATATTATTGTTTTATAGAATGACGCTAGCTCACTCTGAAGGTCTCGTTCCACTATCGACCTTAGATAAAAATTAAAAAAAAAAGAATTCTGATAGTTTTCAGAATTCGTGAGAGGTATATACTGACACACTAGAGAATGCTGAAGGGGCGCTCTGATTAGCTTGTCAAACTCCGAATATTCTCAGTTTTTCACCGCTGGGAGATTTGCGCCCGAAAGCATTGTAATCGTTGCAGGAATAATTTAGTTTGAATAGTTAGTTTTTAATTCACTGTGTTAGTATACAACAAAACAACTACTCGCATCAGCATCATTGGTCAATATCATCAGCGGTTTGATAAATATCTACCACTACCTTATCCTTTTTTTTTTCTTTTGGGAATTAAAGCGCATGCAAAACATCCCGCATGGTATCACGGAATTTCTGAGTGAAATAATTCTGAGTCAACGTGAACCGAACGCTAGTTATGAGATTTGTAAATCTTTTCGAGATCGCTTAGAAGTTCCTCATCAACATATTATAGTTTGGAATGTATGGGTTGTCTCGACTGCAAGTCATTTCATTATTTGAGAACCGTGACCGGCAGTCAACTCTTGCAGTTTTCAAGTGTCTACAAAGATTGAAGTTTTCTAACGATATCTGTTTTTTAAGTTTTACATTCAGTTTTACCAAGTTTTCAGTTTTTCAGTTTTTTTTAGTTTTATCTAAATGACAAGTAAAAAAAACCTTTCGAATGTGCATGTGTACTCAAGATTTACGGCAATTCCGTTTGCTGTCGGCGATTTCAACTTTCACTTGATAATTGTTGCCAAGTTAAAGCATTCTAAACACTTTTGTAAATTTAAACGACGACTCCGTGCAATGTTAATCCAAGCTGAGACAACTTAAACAAGTTTTGTTAAAGGAAAATAGTGTACCGCGAGTAAACAAAACAGTTGGACGACGTTTGAATCAGTACAAACGAAACACGGCTCGATGTCGTTGTCTTTCGATTTCTTCGCTCTCAGACGTGGTGTGGTCTAATAACGTTATTTAAGAATTAAAAGTTAAGTCCTAACCATGAAAAAAACTTCACCGGTTAAAATCCTACAACTGAATTTATTTTTCATCATAAAAAATCTCCGCAAGACATTAAAACTGATTTGTTCAAAAGGTTTTATGCACAGACTATTATAAAGTATTCTTCAGTAGCACGTCATTGTTTACAAATTGTTTTCGCGTTCTCTCAATATCCCAAGTGGTTTACATACGACGGCAAAACGATGCTTAGCTATCCCGGAGTAACACACGCGAGATTTGCGCTTGTGATCGTTGCAGGAGTTAAAATAATCTCTTTGTGCTATATTATCTCGCCTTTTTCGTATATACTACGAGTACGTTTTGGTAGTGGGGTAAGGCTAGAACCAAAGGAAAAATTAAACATGTTCTAGCTTCGGAAATCATTGAAGATTGGGCAAACCACGGTCTTTTGTCGCGCTCAATACTATAGATTCCTTATTTTCAGACAGGTTTTGAGCCTTTCGGTCCTGGATTTGCATTTAATTTTATTCAGAGGATTTGTTTCCTTTCTTCACGTTTCACGTGAAAGGTTTGTTTAATCAACTTTAATTTGTTGGGGAAACTCGTCAATGCAAAGTCGTTCACGACGGATTCAGAAAAAAAGTTTTTGCTAACATTTTTTGTATGAGGCTACTTTCATATTCTATTCTATATTATATCTTACACTTTTCTGTACACAAAATTTTCTTTACTTTTATAACCTCAGAATCTCTCTCCTTGAGCTATATTATTGCAATCGCTGCGCGCTGGACAAAATCTGTGAAATTTACACTTTCGATCGCTGTCCACATGGGTGTACTGTCCAAAAATCATTTTTGGCTTGTGGCGACGCGAAAAAAGAGAATTGGAGAACAACTAAAAGGGAAGTGGAGAGGACCGCTCTTAGCGAGAGCGGCACTTAATGCAGCTTTTTCAAGATATAACTGATAATGTGCAATATCATCCCTGCATTCAAATGTCTGATTTGAAGGTTGGATTTCATGCGTTCCTCTAACACCAATATTGAGAAAGACTCCAAACTTACAGCCTGTACAACCCGGTATTATTGCTAAAAATGCCTGATGGTAAATTCTTTTACTGGTTGTTGTTCAACCGCCCATCAAAAATAAATCAATGTATTTTCAATTGCAACGTTCAGTGGATAAGAGTACTCGAAAAAAAGTTGTTTATTATTTCTCATGTTCCGATATGACGGCCTAAAATATGCACCTCATTGTTATTAAAAGATTTGTCGTACATGGAGTTATCACAACGGAATAAAAAAAAAGTTTGTATTAAATAATGCTTCTTTCATGTTTATTGTATGCTATATTTACGCGATTTGTTAGATCTATATCTAATGTTATGTAACCAGAAAATCTCAACAAAACTGTGTCTGGTTCAATACACCTTTTTCAAGCGTTAAATATTCCTGCCACTCCACGCAAAATAGTAAATCATTAAAAAAGAATAAACAAGGCAAACAAGTTCTTATTACACCGTAACTGAAATGTTAAAAAGACAAATTGTCCATCAGAGCATTTCGCTTTACCCTACTATTGTCTATTTAGTCCAATTATTTTTAGGGCCACTGTAATTTAGAGTATTTTAAAGGCTTGGTATCAGGTTACAAAAAATAAACATCGCATTCAAATACACATTTCCATAATCTTCAGGTCAATAGCTTTCCAGTGATGTATAGTCTGCTATGGTTCTAATGAAAACAATAGCTGTTACAGATGATTCAAAAATTTCACTTTTTCATGTAAAACCCCGCTTTAAGTCTAATTCACGCATGGTAAATCATTGTTTCAGAAATGAAGAAATTAAGCCAGGTCACTCTGCAGGTTTAAGAGTGCCCTTCTCGTTCCACTGTCGACCTTAGCTTTTCAAAACAAAAAAAAATGTAGACAGTTTTCAGAATTTGTGAAAGGTATCTACTGACACAGTGGAAAATGCTGAAGGGTCGATGCAAAAAACTACTCAAACTCTGAATATCTTTAGCTTTTTACCGCCAAGGCATTTCCGAGGGATTTGCACTAGAATGCTATATAATCGTTGTAGGAATAAATGAGTTTCCACAATATTTTAATGCTATATTATCTCACTGTTTTAGTATTCACCAAAAAAATTACTCTCATCAGCATTAATGGTGGATACTTAAAGCGCCATTTTGCGGCTTGGTAAATATTTACCACTAGCTACTTCCACTTCGCTGAGTAGTTGTTAGCTATCAACAGTTCTTAAAGAGGAAAGACTTAAACTCGAAGTAATAGTACCCCTACCAGTCTGTTACGATGTGATTCTTATTCCTTTTCCTTTTCCTATTTCCTAAATTTTCAGCAAATTTCCAACTGCAAGTCATTTAGTTATTTGAGAGCCGTGACCAGCAGTCGACCTCTTGCAATTTCTAGTTAAGTGTCAACATCCGTGGCTCCGAACTCTGAGACCGAGCGCGAGAGAATAGATTTATAAATCACTTCGGGATCACTTGGCAGTTTCTTATCGATATATAATAGTTTGAGTTGTGTAGCTTCTCTCAATTTGTTAACTTTTCAGAGACATTTCTTGCTGCCGGTCATTCCACAGTAGTTTGAGAACCTTGGCTGCCTGCCGATCAGATAACCAAAGGGTACCAATATTTACGTTAAAAACAAAAACAACTTTACAGTTATCGACAGGTATAGCTTCATTATTGGCTTAAGTCACAAAATTCCCGAAACCTTCTTTTCGTAATATATTTGCTTCCCCTTTGTGCCCGTTTCATTTATCTTTTTGATCTCTAAAGATCGTGTGCCGGTTTGTTTTTAATAATCTCAATTTTTGTTTTAAAAAGACCTCTTCAATCGTCGCCGATTCTTATATTAGCGCAATCACTAGAGTCCTAATCTATCCGTGAATATGAAAACTTCGGCAAAGAAGAAGGAGTTTCGTCCATAAAATGTTGTCTGCGGCACATACTTGAGCAGCCATTTCGAATTCTTATTTACCCATTTCAAACTACGGGACCACACAGCTTAAAAGGTTTATTGCTGGGGCTGCTCATTTTATAGGGAAACGAGGAGTGGCACATAGTGTTCAGCAGAGGTAAAAACAAGGAGAGGTGGGTCCAAGTGTACAGTGCATCAGAATTAGAGGGAAGAGGACATTCGGACAAAACATTACTTAAATGTTCGGTAGATTTAGATTTAAGGCATATTTTGCGTAAATAAGCAGGGTGTAAACTTACAGGTACCGCAGCAGGGTGTTTTTACTAAAAATGTCTGATGGTACTTCCTTGATCTGGTTGTTGTCCAACTTCCTAAGAAAACATCATTTAAAGGCGGTGTTTAGTACGTTGTACCAATTAATGAACGTCAGGAAACGCAAGTAATGCCTGCAAACAGACTTTTAGTGTCAATAAGGCGATGCTTACTTTATAATTTTTCATATTTGAGTCTGCGGTAAGAAAACATGCTATATAACAAAATGACTTTGAGGGTTTTAATTCGAAGCATTGAAAACAATTGTACACTTCAATATTCCTCTCTACTCCCTCCCTCTCCTCCAATCACCAATTGTTATGATACATAAGGCATTATGATACATAAGGCTTTACGACACAAACTGACATGTAGTGTAGTCCACGTCATAGGCCAGGCGATATTTATTTGTTTTAGGGTGGGGGGTAGGGTAGGTAGAGATACCAAAAGAAGTTTAAAAAGGAAAATATTGAACTAACAATACAGAATGTCCGGAATAAGCGGACTACTTAGGCAGAGAAGTATAGGGAAAATTTTCTGTATTACGACTGGTTGACGCGTGCCCCATGTCTGAGTTTCCATACGGGAAACTTAGTTTTTGAACATGCGCAGAGGTGGCCTCTTCGAAATTGAGGTGCCACAAGCCCACTGAGTTAAGACCTTTATCTATCAGGTTATCAATTTTTACTTAAGTTTTGGTCTTAGTGGAGGGGGACAGGGAGGACTAGGGGGAGGGAGCCCGGGGGAACAGGGAGCGGGACAGACATCTATCTGAGGGCGTGAAGCAGGAGCAGAAATTACAAAACACTCGTCTTTTGTTTTTAACTACGTATAATCCAGTTTAGAGGCGAGTACCCATTTAACTTCCACCGCGGCGTTAACGATATTTTTATGAGCGAGAAACCTTAAATTTATTCTGAGGCTGATATAACAGCATTAATAGAGATAAAGATGGATGCCCATTTTGTTACGTTATAGGTCATGAACGAGGTGAAATAAAAGCAGACGTTTGTCAATGTCTCGTGAGCTGTAGCAGGCGAAATTCTTCAGCGCACGAAGTGAGTTGGGTAAAATGACGTCAGAAGTTACCAGTTTCATTAATTTTTCGAGGTGGGGAAACTAAACCATCAACAAGCGCATTTCCCGTCCTATTTATTTACCCAAAGTTTCCTGCAAAAAGCGCAGGAAATGGCACTCCGAGAACCTAGAGTTAAACATTTTCTGTAAGACCATGGCCCCTGACCACTACCTTTGGACGGTCTGCTCCGCTCGATTCTATCTTCTCGTACGTTCCCCTTAAAAATCTCACGCTACACCCGGAAGATGTCAACTTCTCGAAGAAATTGGAATAATTTTACGACGTAATAACTAGGCGAACAATAACGTACTATTATACCCACCAGCGCTCATAAATACAAATGTATTAACAATTCATCGGCGGTGTCACGGTACCGCCATATTTCGTAATTTCGTTCTTTGGTCTATACGCGCATTCCTTGAGGCCATAAGGTTTATCGGATGTGATATAATATTACGACCCCATTAAAGCCACTATCACGATAACAACAAGATTTTTTAATATCTTAATTCTCCGCGATGGATAATTAATTAGATAAACTAAAAGCAGGGAATAAGACAGGAGTACCGGACGTTAAGTTTGGCTTTCGTATTTGATTTCTAAATGGTATAATACGTTTTGCCGCAGTTTGCAAGTTAAATCCAGGTTTTAGATACTTTTAAATTTAGTTTCCGCGTCTTTATGACTTTTTTTACCTTTGTTGGTCAACATTTATGGCAATTCCGTTTCCTGTCCGCGATTTCAACCTTCACTTGATAGTTTTTGGCAAGTTTAAGCACTCTAAACACTTTCTGTAAAATTTAACGACGACTCCATGGAAGCACGTCATTGTTTAAAAAATTTTTTCGTGTTCTCTCAACATCGCGAGTAGTTATACATGACGGTAAACCGATAAAAAAGTGTGCTTCATTGCTTAGCATTGCTTAGCGTGACCTTTCATGAGAAGTAAAAATTATTTGTCTTTTTTTACAAGAAAGCACTTCTAGAAAGTTCCTAATCCTTCTGTCATTTCCTTTGCCTGTTTTCTACTGCAAATATCGTCTGCAATTGCTATTATTTTTGCTGATTGTCATGACCTTTCCTGCGTGCGCGTGCGAGCCAGTTGGTATACAGCACCCATTCTAGTTTTATTGCGTGGTGTTGGGCCAAGGTGTGTAGGTCTGGCTCGAAAGATATCTGCACACTGCAACACATGTTCCTATGTTTTCTCCTTTTTCTTTATTTTTATTTTTATTCTCTTTCCTGCATTATCACACATGTATGTTATTTTAATTCCGTCAGCGCGTTCCCTGAAAGTAGGCTATGAAAAGTCAATATTGACCTGAACTGAAAACTTTTCTAGCAATATTTGTTTCTTGAAAGAACCCCTGTTATTTATGAATTTTTTTCTCAAGAGAATGTGTTTTTATTTGCTATTTCCATTAGAACATGAAACTAGGTCCGTTAAGTTTTTTTGTTTCGTAACTCCCAAAAGCTGTGTTTGCAACAACATGAATTGAGAAATCAAAAGCAATTCCGCCCGAAAAATCCGCAATTTCTCATTCTTAATCAATTTTACAAGTCATGCAATTAAACGCCGGCAACACTCGATCGAGAGAGATGTAGATTTACATGTAATAATAGAATGCTTGAGAAAAAACGCAGATACTTTACGACCGAAGGAAGCAATTAATCATAGAGATCTGCAGATTATTCTGAAATTGTTATTTAGCCGACAGCAGGAACGACGGGCTTGAATAATTCCTACAAAAAGCCTGCGGGTCACGCAACAGATGTTAGTCTTGGGGAGTTCTGCATGGAAATGTTCGATGGCGGTAAGTGACAACGACAACACTATTTTAATTTTATTTTCGGGATAGAAACACAGTTTTTAGTTTGATAGAGCTATTAATATTTGCTCTCAAGCGAGAGTGCAGACTTTCTCGTCTGTAGAAGCCGAAGTTGTAGCACGCTGGAACTTGAAACAAATGTCAACCGACACGCAGCGTGTGACTTTACAACCCTAAAATTAGTAATGATGATGATAAGCAATCAACTTATAGACTGATGAATGCTTTGTGCCGTGCAAAAGCCATATTTGCCGATTTTAGCAATTTCGCACATAGTTTTTCATAGTATAATTGAAGCGTTATTGATTTCCGTGATTTATCCTGTTGCTTCATGTTTGAATAATTTTTTCATTCTGTCATAAATAGTTATTGGGCTTCCGCCCCACTTTACCTCCGACTCTTTCGGCCATGCTCCCTTTAAAGGTCTTGAATTAACAACAAGAGAAAAGAGATCTCTATTTCTTTTTCTCTTGTCTAAGTAACCGGGATTTATATTATCCGCACGCGAAGGACCTCATTAAATCTTCTGACAATTTTTCATTAACAATCTACTTTGCAACAAAGCCTTGTTTCGTTATTTATTAATATTTTTCTAGGATGTATATTTATTAATATTTTTCTCTAGACATGTCACCTGACCTAATAACTGAGTAGTATCTTGTGATATCATCAAACTAATTTTCTCCAAATTCAATGTCTTCCGTGTAAGTCCCAAACGACAAAATCTTTGTGACTCTTGTTTTTATACCCACATCCACTTTATATCAACACTATATTTGTTAAAGCTGGTGCTTATGTGGTCTTGCATCTGAGTACTACGTTTACAATGACTTATAAATTACTGAAATACTTAATACTGAGCGCTAAATACCAAGGTCATTAAAAATATAAGAAATCGTCATTACTTAAATCACAAAGAATCAAACGCCGAAGTGTGTCAGCATTTTCCCATATTCTAATTCATTTTCTTTAAATTGAGCTGCCAAGCTGAAGCACCAAAAAAATAAATGAAAGTATTTTGCGGCAAAAAAAGAAAAAAAAAGCGCTAATATCTTTTTTTTATGCTTCATTGTTCTAGCAACATTCGGACCAAATTACTCGGATTCCATCAATCAGTCTATATTTAAAAAGTAAAGAGCTTTTTTTGACGCATTTGAGGGTTGGTATCACTTCTTAAAGAATGTAAACACAGAAAAATTATTTTGAATTCATTTTCCTCGTGTATTTTCCGTAACGAACTTATCCAAGATTTGGAATGAAGCGCGAGTGTACGAACTTCCTTCTCCTGGCATGGAAGATTTATTACCCTCGATCCAGTGGCTACCCAACCTTCCTCCCCGCCCCTTCCTTCCACACTAATGCTTGGAGGCAAGTTAGGCTGAGAACTAATGAACTGTGTGGATACATCATAAAGTTTGTCTGATTGATGACTTAAAAGCCTGGCCTTAGCTATTGGTATTTTTTAAAACAATAATACACTTTGTGACTTTGGTGAATACGTCTGATCATTGCAATGTTGTAACTGTTAGAATTATCCCCGTAATTTCCCCTCATTGTCTCTTTACATAGCCTGCATGATTAAAATTAGAAAGAATAGTCTTCACTTTTGACTTACAGCACTCTTAGATTGGTATTGTTCATAAACATGTCTTTTGGCAAATTCTCCAACTGGTTGTTGCCCAAGTATCTGTCAATGAATGACGAAAGTTAGTACGTGTAACAAGTGTTTAGCTGTATTACTGATATAAACGTATTATCATTACCATCAACATCTTTAAGTGGCTAGAAATGTTTTTGATAAGAACCAAGGTTGCTGATACTGCAACGTATTTATATTTTCAGGTAAATCTGTCAACTCCATTATTTAGTCATCATGCGTAGTTGTTTTTTAAGACATCCAAGATGACTTGGCCATTCGTCAATCTATTATTTTCAGCAGAAAGGATTTCAATGTCGTCATGGGAAACAATATGATGTTTGAGTTTCTTGAGTGGGTTCTTCCTTACAATATGAAATAAAGGGAGAACGCGTTTGAATTAGCTTAGACATTTTTCGTATTTTTTGGAATTTTTGAAATTTTCTTAATCGATCTCGCGAACGAGTTTCCGTGAACCAAGCAATTTGTTAAAATTTCCATTTTCAAGTGTTCGGCAAGATAAAGAGCTATTTCGTGGAACAAAACGATATTGAGGATTTCTTTTTTTTATTGGAGGCATTGAAAACAACTGAACACTTTAAAATTCCTCTCTTCTCCCTCCCTCTCCTCTCATCACCCATTGTTGTAATACATAAGGCTTTACGATACAAACTGACATGTAGTGTAGACCACATCATAAGCCAGGCGATATTGATTTGTTGTATGGTGGGGGTAGGGTAGGTAAAGATACTAAAAGAGGTTCCAAAGTAAAAAACACTGAACTAATGATACAGAATGTCTGGAATTGGCAGGGTAGTTTGAGGAAATTTCCCTGTGTTATAACTGTTTGACGCGCTGCCTTGTCTAGGTTTCCATACGAGAAACTTAAGTCTTTGCCGTGCACAGAGGTGGATTTTTTTTTCTCCTTCCAAATTGAAGTATTGTTCAGTAGAAAGTCGTCGTTTACAAACTTTTTTTCGTGTTCTCTAAACATCCCAAGTGGTTTGTATACGACAGTAAATCGATAAAAAGGTATGGTTTATTGTTTAGCTTTTCGCCTCCCGGAGCAAAGAGAGACGCGAGATTTGCGCTTGTAATCGTCGCAGGGTAATACTAGTTAAAATCATCTCTTTGTGCTATCTTATGTCACTGATCTTGTATATACTACGAGTACGTTTCGGTAGTCGGGTAAGGTTAAAACCAAGGGGAAAACAAGTTCCAGTGGCTCCGCAATCATGGAAGGCAAATGTAGACAAACCTCAGTTGAAGTATAAAGCTGTTTTTGACACGAAAATGTCGCACCGGAGTCGACGTTTAACGGAAACATGGCCAAAAGGCTTGGAAAAAGGACATAATGGCAGCAACCCTAATTTGAGCGCTCGAAATGGATATAATGGATATAATGGATATCAGCAGGGAGAAAAGCCCTGTCCCATTACCTGGTTTTGTTCCCTATCACAAATCATTATCAGGATTTTTATTTCATGATTGCCAACAAATTTCTGGGTGCCGTTAGTTCAAATGCACCTTATCGAGTATGACCGCAATTAAGTTTTGTGATCTGTTTTAAATATAGTCCAGTATAGAATATCAGTTTTCGAGAAACGAGGTTTTTTCACAGGTTTTATGTTGCCCGTATCACTCCTACATCCACTTTATTAGAAATATAACCAGTAGCGGTTAAATTGAATTACGGTTGTAGGGACCCGGATATCTGTATAAAAACTTTACAATTCCGCATGAGCTCGCCCTATATTGAGGTTAGACTCGCATTGTGCTGTTAATAGCAACATCAATCAACTTAAGGGTTTAGAAATTCGTCGTTCTTTGAAAAGATTGACCACTTTTAAGATTTTACAATCTCTTACTTTTTTACACCCCAGCCTCCAGTTCACTAAGCCGAAAGTATGTCTAACGGATAGCTATGCAGCTGGTTGTTTACTCAAGTACACATAAAGAAATTGTTCCAACCGTGTTTAACATGAACGGGTAATAATGCTAATGAAATATGCTTTTATTCATTAGGACCCAGTTTGTTTGAAGCCCCATTAGTGCAACCTAAGGTTACATTTTAATCCGGGTTTCTTTATTCCTTTATTCAAAAGCCTTTTTGGGATAATTTTCTATATCGCTTGTAGAGCATCCAATCATCACATTCTTGACAAAAAGAATTCGATTGACTTCTGTTTTGAAGCTTTCAGATCTGAAATAAGTTTCTAACTAATCATGGGTTATCTTAACCCAGTTTTGAACAACCTCGCCCAGGAGATTAAGGAAAAGGGTCATATTTAACAATCAAAGTTGGTTATTGCTCCTGCGAACTTTCTGTGGCCGATCTCTTCGTCGGTTGTAACCCAAGTCCGAATTAAGATGTTGCTACATATGTGTTAAATAGGCGCAGTTTGTAATGCGAATTTATGAAGCTGTTTTAATCAATGGAATGAGATAACCAATCTTAGCTTACAGCTACCCCAGGTGAGAGTTGTTACTGTGTTGAATACGCATGGTTTTCAAAGCGGCTAATGACGAATACTGTTATTTATTATATACTCAACAAAATATCGCGTTTCTGATTGGTCAATGATGAATGCATAAATAGGTTATAGAGTGCAATAGAGGTTATAGAGTGCAATAGAGGTTATAGAGTGCAATACGGAGAAGTTGCCATGGAAACATCGGGGAAGCACCAAATTTGAACACCAAATTATAAAAAAATCGAGAATATAATAAATAAAAAATCGTATGAACCTGCTCGTGCATTTCGTGATTTATGGTTACTCGTGATGTTTTGAAAGTTCTCAAATTGCACTCGCCTACGGCTCGTGCAATTTTGAGGACTTTCAAAGCATCACTCGTGCCCATAAATCACGAAATGCACCCGCGTTCATACGATTTCCTATACTTATTACCAATATATCATTGTTAGTCCCTATTAGGATATCACTGCCCATTTTAAATTGAAATGCACACAATATGGATTTGTTTAATCTTAGCTTACAGCCGAATCAGGTGAGTACTGTTGCTGAAAATGTCCTGTGACAAGTCCTTCAGCTGGTTGTTACTCAAGTCCCCGTTAGAAAAAAAATTGATACAACTGTATTAAATACATACGGTTTTCAAAACTCATGACAGATACCTTTATCCAGAGGTTTTAAACCGCTTTTATCTCTTTCCAAAGTCTGTTTCACTTTCGCACAAATTTTCCATTTCAAGTGCCCATTTTTTTTTAAGTATTACGTAGATCAAGTTATCAAGTTATTGAAGATGAAAAAGTGGGAGTATGATTCAACTGTGGTCAAGTGGACAAATTTTCCAGCTAAATACTTGTATGGTTGCATAGATTATGAACCAATGATCTTTAATCATTTCTTGTTCGAAATAACTTGGCGGTGAACGACATAGTGCAGAACGCAGTAACTTGAACATGCCTCAAAGGCTTTGTAACATATTTCAATATTAATAATAACAAAACAACAATGTGCGAAATGCAGCATTCAGCGACTCGGGAATTAGTAGTTCGGGTGAGGAATGAACCCCGTAGCAAACCTTCGTTCAAAAAAATTCAATATTGAAGAATTTCTTATCATTGACATGGACGGCACCACACAATGGCTGGTGTAAGATTGATTAAGCAGTCGCTCTTACTCAGTTAAGATGAAGAATGGCGTTAATTTGTTTCGTGATACGCAGTTTAATCTGTAACTTACATGGCACCTCAACATTTGATCTCTCGTATATACTTACAACTCTGCTGTGGTGAGGGGAATTTTCCATGGAAATGACATCAATTCTTTTCCTTCACAGTTCACACGCAGCAGATCGTGCAGATTCTGGCACTTACAAGGGCCTGGGCACTCTGAATATTAGACAGTAAGTATTGCTTTTATAGTTAAATCGTTAAAAAAATGTGTAATAGGTCATCACTGAGTTTGCATTGTAAGGAGAAAACCAAATTATTTTATAGTATTGAGAAAAAAAGGAGAAATTAGCTTTAGAATGATAGTTTACAACAAAATGCATGAGATGCACTTTTAAACTTAAGCTAAATTTAAATTTGCAAAATTTTTTTAACTTTAGAGAATCTACTTTGAACTGATTACTAACATACTCTTCTCATTGTCAACATTTAGAGCAGTCAGAATTTAAGCTCAAACAAAAACAAAAAAATTTGTTAAACTATTGCAGTGGGGAGAATTTCTTTCTGAGAGGCCGAACAGTGCTAAATAATTAGAATAACAAAAAAACTGGTCTCAGTTCCATATGTGCGATAAGATTAATGTTTCTATTGCGCGAATTAAAAAGTGGATATGATAAAATGCTGCCTACAAACGGTATGACAAAATGAATCAAGAAAAATTAGTTAAACAAAACTGAAAACTAAAATTACCAAAACTAATCATAACAAATGCACTCTTAAACTCTCATGAGTGACCAAGAGAGAATTTCTCCCCACAATATACAAACAATTTCAAGCAGACAAGTGATGAGAATAAAGAGAAATATGAATAAAGGGATTATCAGTTGATCCAGTAACAAATTCTTAGAACTAAAATCATAAGAATTGTACCGCAGTCAGTAAAGAGAATTACTAATGAGATCTTGGAAGTGAAAGAGTTAATTGAAACAAACATTGTAAATAAACATCGTGCAAAAATCCTTACTGGTCGGAGGCAGCCCATTTGGCAGTTTACAAAGCGGGGTAAACCAAAAAACAAATCCAGTGAGTAGCAGGATGGATAGCTTGAGCCCAGATCACCAGATTACAATATTTGTACCACAACCACAAGGCAAGACTTGCCTCTTTCCAAACAAACATTCTCATACTGATATATCTGATCAGAGAAAGCGTAATCTAAACGTAGAACCGTCTAACATATGGATAATCTATCGCAGTTTAGAAAAACGGGGCAAATTACGGGAGCGATTACATCGAGGGCGGCGAGCCGTGAAGGGAGATACTAGAAGATTAAACAAGATGCTACGAAATTAATAAAATAGTAGAGATTCAGGCATCCAATTGAAAAAGTGATAGAGTTCCCTTACACTTGTGTAAGAAATAAAACTCACTTTCGTTGCTGAAGCTGATTTCTCTCCTTGATATCCTTTTATCTCCTCGTACCTTACAGCTGTAATCCACATTCAACAAAACTACAACAGATGCAACAAGTTAATTACTTTGCTTATATAAAAAAGAAAATTTGATAGATATCGTAGGCGAAGGCTTAATGGTATATGCCAAGAGAAAGAAAAAGTCTGCAGTTTCACATAACAAGGGCCGCCATTTTAGACCTTAGCTGATCTCTGTCTTACAAGTATCACTTGACCACTGATCAGATATCAGATCAATAAGCTCTAAAATATCTATTGCACGACTGCAAAATAACTTCTCATTTAGAGATCAAGTTCAACGGACTTCAGCTAGCTATTACAAAACTGAGTCTTCCATTCCAACCAAAAACTTACTAACGCTTTACCTTTGCAAGTAGTTTCATTGAGAAAAGTGTTTCAGAGGATACAGCAAAGTGGTTTATTAACGAATTAGAGGAATAATTTACTGATGTCATCTTATTCTAACACTTCACTTTGAAGTTTGATTGTACAAGCTAATTGCAGTGGCAATGTCTTTCTCAGGTTCAGTCTTGAGCTCAAAGTGGGACTAGGAGAACGTTTCGGACCACTTTCTCTTACCAACGAACAAGCATACACCACATGTTGCATGCCTAGAAGCAGTTTGATATTACACGCAGGCATGAGAAGTTTTCACCCATATGATTATCACATTATATTTAAGCACTGGCACATATTGCAGTTCAAGAAAGCCTAACATAACAATTCCCAACAGATCCTCAAGCCCACCTTGTAGTTTTTCTTGTCGCTCTATCCATCCATTCAACCTTGCACTCTCCTCCCTTCCTCTTTTCTTTTTCTCCCTTTGCTCGCCCTTTCCCGGGCCTCCCCAAGCATCCTACCCTTCCTCCCCTCCCACATTACCCATGAAGGGCTCCCATTCCCTCCCAAATGTCAACAAATGCAAATATTTATCATTTTAGTAAACACTGTCAACAACAGTTGTGAACAACTGAAGCGCTTACAGAAAAGTAGGATGAAACTCCACTTAGCCACTGAGGGTACCATCATGAAGTGTTTCAGTTTGTTTTCTGCAGAAGAAAAGTTAATGTGTCTCAATTTGTTTCTTTCAATTTTTCATCAAAAGAGGTTAGTAAATTAAATCTTTTCGAAGCAGCTCGATGTTTTATACACAAGTTTCTGGAGTATCTGGAGTAAACTCTTGAGGTTTTAATGAATTTGTCTCCATCGGCTACAGAACCAAAGGTATCCTTCGAAGTGAAACAGACAAAACCTTAAAGACTTTCTTAGCACTTGCTGGAAAGTTGTTTAAACAATATGTGCTGACTACAGTCAAGGAAATGAAGCAGCTTTTGGTGAAAATACTGGTAAACAATGTGTAGCAACGTCACTTACTGCTATTATTTATCATCACATAGAAGATATCAATTTGTGGAATTCTTCCACTTTGAATAATATTCTTACCATTGGAAATAATTTTTATACTTATATAAGATGTTCTGTCCAGACAAATGATTATTTGCTTTTAACTGATGTTCCATGCATTGTTTCAATTTACAATAAAGTATACACATTAGAATATAGTGAGTCATTGACAGGAAGTTTGTTCAAGGCATCAAATAATGGGCCATAAATGTCTCTTCAAAATTCTCTGACAAGTGTTTTCAAATTGTCACCTTAACTACAATTGTTGTTTTTTAACGATTGGAATTAATACTGTTGCAGTGATTAACAATTCAGAACAAAGCTTTAAAATTTTTTATGCTCATTCCAGGGATTTGTATGGGATGCCCCACTCATTTGGGAAATGTACTTTGCTTACCATTAAAGGAATTGAAAACCTTGTATCATATTTGAAAATTTCCTGCTTACAAATAGGGGTTGTTCCTTTTGAAATCAATGGTGTCTTTGTCAGAGATAATGAACTTGATTTGCCAAATGTTCACGAGAGTCCAAAAATTGAACATTTGCCTTTCAGAAATAAAAGAAACCAAACACAACATATGAAAAAGAAGCAAAAGTCTCTAAATGAAACGCCAGAAGAAAAAGAAAAACGATTGTTTGCTAGACACGCCACACACGCCGGCTTTCTTACTGTCGGCTTGTCTTCTCGGTAGATGACAACGTGGAGTTGTGCTCTCACAGGCCAACATTTCACGGTCTGGAACTTTAGTGCAGGTTGCGCCACATTGAAACTTAGGAGTCATTATTGGCTCTCTATGCGGTCACATTTCGCGCAAGTCATTTACTGGAATGTTTTTATCCTGAAATTCTGTTTATACCACATGCTCAGTGAGAAAATTACTCAACCAGTCTTTTTAGTAAATGCTAAGATAAAATTTTGGTTAAACTGCAGAATACCCTGCCACCTCATGGCATTACATGTCATTGAATACAAATAGAATAAACAATTTTTAGCCAGTGAGTGAAAATAGGACTTTTTTGTTGCCATTAGAAAATCAAACACTGCTGTTGTCTGTCAATTCGATTTGACGGCCCCTTTAAATGAAATTATACTTTCATGTTTACATAGCTAAACCAATAAAAGTCACAAACGTCTAACGTCTAACCTGAAACTGCAGTTTGTCGTTAACATGGTGCTAAATGTCTATTGTGATTGATTCCAAACTTTGGGGAGTAATCTACTGGAATTCAGTAACAAAGTGGTTTCGCTTTTATTGAAATATGAATAGGAGCCTAGTGCTTTAATGTTAACTGAAATGTAATTAGTGTTATGTTTTCCAAGTTATGGCCAGAATTATTCAGACCTTAACATTTCATGACTTCCTTCAAGCTTGGCAGTCTTCTAGATTCTCTTCATAATGGTTCAGATAAGCATTGGTATCTATACTTGGTAGCAATACGTGTGTATAAGGCCTTTATTTGGTAGACTACACCTCCTTTTCAGTTTTTTGTTTGGTTTGGTGAATTCATCACAGTACTGATATAAATGAAAAATAACTCTCATCTTCAGAATGAACATTTCGGGACTTTTGTATGCTAGCTGTCTTGTGTTATTAATGAACAGGATCAATATTGAAAACTATCTAATGGTAATCAGATATTAGCTCTTCTAATAGAAACCCAATGAGACAAAAAGCAGCTAAATTTCGTGAGCCACACATGTACGCATTGCGGACCTATTTTTAATACCCAGCCAGAGGACGAGCATTCTTATCATCACTCGTTGAAAAAGGAACAAGGGATTTGATGAATCGCGTTTTTCCCACTGCCCTCTTTCCTGAGAAAGCTCTGGTATGGTTTAGAGAATTAAAGAATTTCTTGTTTGGAAGTAAACAGTTATAAACTAGAGCAGTTATCTATATACTAAAAGTTATTGAAACTCTAGTAGTTATTACGTCTTCCTAAAGAGCATGTGGACAAAGTATGTTTTTCATTTTTTTTTTTAAATTTCGTTTTATTTGCAGTGATGTTGAGAAAAGAAATCCTAATGTCAACAAGAAAAAAATGGAATATTAGTAATTTTTAGAACCTGCATCATCCACAAGCTGACTGCTTCTTGTCTCCAACTCAGTTTTCATTTGACTTTCAAATTTTTGGTTTTACGAACTAATAGCCAATTTTTCCTTTTTTCGTTGTTGTTATATGTTAAATGTAAAACAGCAATTCAAAGTGGACACTCCTATGCCGATTTTTCCATCTGAAATCCGAAGATCTTACCACTAAATCTTGATGTGTTTCGCTAAGCATTTGGACATTTTAACAAGTTGATTGTTTTTGATTCTCGTCAGCAGTTTACATGACATTGTAGTAATGTTTATAGAGAGAAAATTAATTTTGATCAGTTTTACCGAAGTGCTATGTTTTCTTTGATTTGACAGCACTAAGAAAGTTCATTGTACAGTTCATTTTTTGGTGATATCACACAACCTAAAGAAACTAGATGGATCGAATAACAGACTATACGTTCCAGAGATAAATAGTGAAGAATGAATATTCCATTAGAGCGCAAAGCAAACACGCATTCATCAACAGAATCAACATTTGTACCGGAAATGAAGTTATTTTGGGATACACAGAAAAAATGCTCACCGTCTTTAAATTAACAATTTTGCTGCAAGAAGGATAAAATAATTGACTACTAAGGGTAAAGAAGAAAGTTACAAAGCTATTACATTAAGTACCTGAATATTGACTGTCCCTTTACGCTTTAAGAGCCTGATGGCATTTATCCACATAAGCAGCAGAGAATAAATACACAGAGAAGTAAAGGTTTTTACAGCTGCTGTTAGGTGTTGTTTTAAATAAATTCAGAGTTAAGACAATAATTTTAATCGCGTGATGCGTTGAACTCACGAGTACAACAATTAGCTGAAAAACGTAACCTATGTTGTTCTTTAGGAAATTAATACTGAAAAAGTCTTTGCCTTTATTCTTGGCTAGCTAGAACAATTAAAAAAAGAAGGAACCAAATATCCGCTATCAAACCTTTGCATTATTTTGCGCGCGTTAATTTATCCTTCGCCGACGTGACATGCCTGTCACACGAGGAAAATAAGCTTTATCAGCCAACCAAACAACCATAAGGACCATTTTTAACAAAAGGACGTCATTTGAGTTTTTTCTATGCAGTCCGGAACCTCCACAACACGAATTTGAAAGCAACTCATTTTGTTTGTTGGCTTGAAAGGAAACTAAACCTTGCAATTATTTTAAAAAATACTCAGATATGGATTAGACATGAATATTAATTTTGACGGCGACGTGAGAACTGACTCGGATGATGAAGAAGAAGAAATAAGCGATATAGGCACAGTTAACCCATGTTGGTAGAATGCGCCTCGGCAATTATGGAAATATCTTTACGCACAGGCGTCCCAAGCTCACGTCATGGGAAAAAACAAGCGATTGATTCATGAAGGCGTCACGCGTTGTGTGACTCGATGTTACGTTACGAGAGGAAACGTTGAGAATTTAACTCATTCGCGTCTGAAGCTTTTTTAGTCATTGGCAATGTTTACCTTGCTTTATTCGCCATGAAATCCTTATAAAGTTTTTTTTTCAAGAAAACAAAATTGTTTTTTTACTTAAGATATTTCACTTTTCTATATGTTCAACTTCTAATAAGTTGTACTGGATTGAAGACCAACTTGCCGACGTCTCTACTCGATTTTACACGTCGGCGAGTTGGCGTTGGCCAGTTGAACCGTCGGCGACTTGACCGTAATTCTTTGTTTTTAATCAAAACGGAATCAAAATTTTGAGTTAAGAATAGCACTATTCCTTCGGAGGCAAATCCTTAAAGTTCCACAACATAAAGAATTGTCGTTTGGAAATAAACAGTTATAAACTAAGAGTTATTTACATACTAAAAGTTATCGAAACTCTAGTAGTTTTTATATCTTCCTAAAGAGCTTGTGGACATAATATGTTTTTCTTTTTTCTTTTTTTTCTTATTTTAGTTCCTTTTAACTTCATTGATGCTGACGAAAGAAATGCTAACGTCGACAAAAAAAAATTGAAAAGTAGTAAATTCTAGAACCCGCATCATTCACAAGCTGACAGCTTCTTGTCTCCAACTCAGTTTTCATTTGACTTTCAAATTTTTGGTTTTACAAACTGATCGCCAATTTTCCCTTTTTTTTTTTTTTGTTATATCTTAAATGTAAAACAACAATTCAAAGTGGACACTCCGATGCAGATTATTCCATTCTGAAGTCCAAAGATCTCACCACTAAATCTTGTTGTGTTTCTCTGAGCATTTGGACATTTTAACAAGTTGATTGTTCTTGATTCTCGTCAGTAGTTAACACAACATTGTAGTTATGTTTATAGAGAGAAAATAAATTTTGATCAGTTTTACAGAAATGCTATGTTTCCTTTGTTGTGAAACCACTAAGAAAGTTCATCGCAGAGTTCATGTTTCGGTGATTTCACAGAACCTAAAGAAACTAGACGGATCGAATAACAGACTATACGCTCCAGAGATAAATGGTGAAGAATAAATATTCTGTTAGAGTACAAAACAAACACGTAGTCATCAACAGAATCGACAACTGTTCCGGAAATGAAGTTATTTTGCGATACACCTAAAATGCTCACCGTCTTTAAATCAACTATTTTGCCCCAAGGAGGATAAAATAATTAACCACTATGGATAGAGAAGAAAGTTACAAAGCCTTTACATTAAGTACCTGAATAGTGATTGTCCCTTTACACTTTCCGAGCCTGATCGCATTTATCCACATAAGCAGCAGAGAGTAAATTCACAGAAAAGTAAAGGTTTTTACAGCTGCTGTTAATTGTTGTTTTAAATAAATTCAAAGTTAGGAAGAGAATTTTAATCGCGGATTTCGTTAAAGTCACACGTACTGAACAAAAATAGAAAAGAAAATTAGTTTAGGTTTAAAGAAAGGGCTGATTACTAACTATTATTGGAAACTAACTAGACAACTGATAGAATGCTGCAGCAAAGTGAAGACTTTCTGACCCAAATTTGATCTCAGATCATATTGAAAGATAACTATCGTTCGGCAACTGACGTTGTCATTAGCTCGAACCAATATTCAACTTATAAATACAGATGATGCCATCATTGACGCACAAATTTCAGATCAGAAATTTCTGTTTCGCCGTGTACATAAAATACGACTTTTTGTGTTAATTCTCTGAAACCGGATCTCAAAAATTATATGATGTTGTCCTATGGTTGAAAATATTTTTCCTACACCAGCTACTATCTTCTAGGAAACAGAAAGTTGAAACAAAGGTGGATGCAGTTTGAATAATTATCATTACCATTTTGATTATCATTTACTACTCTTATGTTATTATCTGCAGCGTAACGAGTATTAATGCATAAAAAAATTGCCCAAAACAAACACGTATTTATCAAAAGAATCGACATCTGTACCAGAAATGAAGTTACTTTGCGATACACCGAAAAAATTGCTCACCGTCTCTCAATTAACCTGAAAGAGCGCCGGTATGGTTGAGAGAATCAAGAATTTATTGGTTAAAAGTTAACAGGTATAAACTAAAAGAGTTATTTATATACTAGAAGTTATTGACACTCTAGCAGTTTTTAAGTCTCCCTAAACAGCATGTGGACCAAGTGTGTCTTTCTTTTTCCTATTTTTAATTTATTTTATTTATTTCCTTTTAATTTCATTGATTCTGAAGAAAGAAATGCTAACCTCGACAAAAATATAAAAAATTGAATATTGGTAATTTTTAGATCCTGCATCATCCACAAGCTGACTGCTTCTTGTCTCCGCCTAAGGTTTCATTTGACTTTCAAATTTTTGGTTTTACAAACTAATCACCAAATTTTCCTCTTTTTTGTTCTTAAGTGTAAAACAAAAATTCAAAGTGGACGCTCCTATGCAGATTTTTCCACTCTGAAGTCCGAAGATCTCACCACTAAATCTTGACGTGTTTCTCTAAGCATTTGAACATTTTAACAAGTTGATTTTTCTTGATTCTCGTCACTAGTTTACACAACATTGTAGTAATGTTTATAGAGAGAAATCAAATTTTGATCAGTGTTACCGAAGCGCTATGTTTCCTTTCTTCTGAAACAACTAAGAAAGTTCATTGTACAGGTCATTTTTCGGTCATTTCACAGAACTTAAAGACACTAGACGGATCGAGTAACAGACTGTACGTTCCAGAGATAAAAAGTGAAGAATAAATATTCCGTTAGAGTACAAAACCAAAACGTATTCATTAACAGAATCGACATCTGTACTGGAAATGAAGTTATTCTGCGATACACCGAAAATATTGCTCATCGTCTTTAAATTAACAATTTTACCGCCAGAGGGAGAAAATAATTGACTACTAGGGGTAGAGCAGAAAGCTACAAAGCTATTACATTAAGTACCTGAATATTGATTTTGTCCCTTTACATTTTAAGAGCCTGATCGCATTTATCCAGCAGAGAATAAATACACAGAAGTAAAGGTTTTTACAGCTGCTGTTGATTGTTGTTTTAAAGAAATTCAGAGTTAAGACAATAATTTTAATCGCGTGATGCGTTTAAGTCACGCGTACAACAAAAATGGAAAATAATATTATTGTAGGTTTAAAGCTAAGAAAGGGCTGATTACTTCTTTTATTGGAAACTAACTGGACAACTGGGATAGAATGCTGCAGCAAAATGAAGACTTTTTAACCCAAATTTAATCCCTGATCATATTGAAAGACAGCTATCATTCGGCAACCGACGTTTTCATTAATTCGCGCCAGTATTCAAGTTATAAATACAGATGATGCCATCACTGACGCACAAATTTTCAGATCAGAAATTTCTGTTTCGTTGTGTACATAAAAGATGATTTTGTGTGTTAATTTCAAGCCAGATCTCAAAAATATATGATGTTGTGCTATGATTGTAAATATTTTTCCTACATCAGTTACTCCCTTCTAGGAAACAAGAAGTTGAAACAAAGGTGGATATAGTTTGAATAATTATCATTTTTGAATAATTATCATTTTCCATTTTCATCATCATTTACTTCTCTATGTTATTATCTGCAGTTTATAGAGTATTAATGCATAAAAAATTGCCTCATTAGCTGGAAAACGTAACCTATGTTGTTCTGTAGGAATTTAATACTGAAAAAGTCGTTGTCTTTATTCTTGGCTAGCTAGAACAATCTTAAAAAAAAGGGGAAAAAATTTCCGCTATCAAACCTTTGCATTATTTTTCGCGCATTAATTTATCCTTCGCTGACGTGAAATGCCTGTTAAGCGAGGAAAATAAGCTTCACCAGCCAACCGAACAATCATAAGGACCATTTTCTACAAAGAGACGCTATTTGAATTTTGCTATGCAATCAGGAACCTTCACAACACGAATTTGAAACCAACTCATTTTGTTCGTTGGCTTCAAAGGAAATTGAAACTTATTAGTTATTTTAAAAAATACTCCGATATGGAGTAGACATGAATATTAATTTCGAGGACGACCTGGGAACAGATTCGGAAGAAGAAGAGGAAGAAGAAGAAGAAATAAGCGATGTAGGTACAGTTAACCCAAGCTGGCAGGATGCGCCTCAACAATTATGTAAATATCTTTACGCACAAGCAAGCAAGCGATTGATTCATAAAAGCGTCACGCGGTGTGTGACTCGGTGTTAATATACGAGAGGGAACGTTGAGAATGTATCCACGTTCTAAGGAATAATATGGGGAACGAAATATGGTCGATTAACAACCATACGTATATTTCGAAATATTATTTTACGCGTAAAATCAGTGAATTTACTCAAATCTTGTGTGTCCGTTGTGGTTTCTGGCGTTCTCTGCCGTTTTAAGCTCGCTTTTCCCACTGTTATTTCCGCTAGAAGTGGAAGTCAACTTTACTTAGTTAGTTAATGAAAAAATCGTTTGCTTTCTTTCGAGACGTGAGCTTGGGATGCCTGCTTTACGTTTAGCAATGGAAGCAAAGTGAGGATTTAAGTGAGAAAATAATTTTAATTTAGTTCTTAAATTAAAAATCTGAACAATTTTTGAATTAAGAAAAAAAAAACTTTTTCTCGCTCTCATGGTGTTGGACTTTTAGGCTATTTACTGGACTGTTAAGTTCGGTTCCGTTTATCTTCTCTTATTTCTATATAATCCTTTCCCGGTGTACTTGTGCTCCGAATGCTGCAATTGCAACGAAATTCCACATACGTGACAGTCAATGATAGAACTCCACGATTTCGTAAATGTGTTAATGAACAAAATGAGGATGGTAAGAAAAATGCTATGCATCTTTTAAACAAAACGCGTGTAATCAGTGACTTAATTCCTATTGACTACCAACAGAAATGTAGCGAATTTCTTTGTAACAAAGTACAAACATTTAGCCTCAGATGTAATATGAAGAAGGTTTATTAAAAGTATTCAAAAATAGCACCCAAGTGGTAAAATACATGTGAATTTACAAGCATACTTCAAATATTTAAAAAATACGAAAATCTTACATTTGGCTTCAAAATTAAGAGTCTAAAGGGACTGGGAATTACAAGAGTCAGTAGTTATATACCAATGAAAAAACGCTTAGGTTTGCTTGACTACAAGGACTGGGCGTTAGACGCCATTGTTGGAAAGAAAGATTTTTTAAATCTTTCGGTCCGGCATTTAAAGAGTGATACATGATTTTTGTTGCGCAACTCATAAACGTGGCAATCGGCGCGCTTTGGTGGAATAAGGTGGTACAGCCGTGACCCAGGCACACAGATACCGTCCCAAACTTTCTTGCAGAGTTCGTCTCTTCTCACATTTGAGCGAGTGGAGTTTGCAGCCACAATGGCGTCTTTGTAGCTCAGCGCCGGAAATAATATACGCAGAGCTCTTTTCTGAACTCTTTCGATCATGTCCTTGAGGTAAATTGGTAGGCTAGTAGACCAAGTGACGCAGGCGTATTCGAGGACCGATCGTACCAAGGCATAAAATATGTTAATAAGGTCTTCGGGTGGAATTCCGGACCGCTTGAGCACTCTTAAGATGTAAAGACGTTTTGAGGCTTTGGAGACAATCTCACGCACGTGCTCATTCCACCCAAGAGTGTCGCTGATAGTGACTCCAAGGACCTTGTGTGAGGAGACCCGTTCTAAGGGACGTCCATTGACGCACAAAGGGCCAAGATCTGGCCGTGTTTTAAGCGAACAAATCACAAGTTCCTTGCACTTCTTTGGGTTGAGGTTCATATTATTGCGCGACGACCACTGTGCAATGGCGTCAAGATCTTTCTGAAGGGACGATGTACCGCCTGATGGGATGACCTCGGATATTGTTAGGTCATATTATGCTTCATGATAAGGGTTTGGAGTTTTATCTTCCTATTAGAATGAATAGATGGCCGATCGTTTCTCGTTCTCGTTGATGTGTGATTTCTTGACGGAAAATCCTGTTTCTTTTTTTCGCATTTTTTAACATTTATGTCATAAGATTACGAGTATTGAACTTGTGACGTTTATTTTCCTTTATCTTGAATTGACAGTCGTTTTATTTTAATCTTTATGTAGTTTGCATGTTGTTTTTTCAGATAGTAACAAATGCAGAGAGGCTCATGCTGTTAAAAGGAACGAATGCTACCCAAATTTCATTTGCATAAATAATCAGGGCTCCTACAACTGCTCTTGAAATCTTAAATAGGTTAGGGACGAGTTAAACTTTAAAAGTAAATGTTTTGTATCTGCCATGTATTTTCGCATTTTGTGGGTAGGTATTACATAGACTTGTTATTCGTTGCTGCTAGATAGCCATTGTCGGCCATATTGCTTGTTTTTATCTGTTAAATATCCTAGTTGTACATTTAGTTTTTCTAGAGTTCTTCTTTTCATGCGCTATTTCTGAGAAAGAGAAAACTAAATTCAGAACCTGCTGCCCACAAAACTAATTAAGTTTGGTTTCCAACATCACTTATGTCAGTTTTGACGTACAAGTACAAGTTAAATCAAGTACCCACACAAGTACCTGTTAACCTTTTTTGGATATCAGTTATTGTTCTTTTAAGTACTAGTTCTAAAGCCAAGTTACTTTTTCTACTTTCTATGCAAATACTGGGGTCTTTGTCTTGACATAGTTGTTTTTCTTTTTCCCAGTAAAAAATAGAAAAGAAAATTGGTTTAGGTGTAAAGAAAATGCTGATTACAACTACTATTGGAAACTAACTAGATAGCTGATAGAATGCTGCAGCAAAATGAAGACTTTCTAACCCAAATTTGATCCCTGATCATATAGAAAGATAACTATCGTTCGGCAACTCACATTTTCACTAGTTCGCACCAATATTCAACATATAAATGCAGATGATGTCATCATTGACGCACCAATTTTCAGATCAGAAATTTCTGTTTCGCCGTGTACATGAAAGACGATTTTTTGTGCTAATTCTTTCAAACCAGATCTCAAAAGTATATGATGTTGTCCTATGGTTGAAAATATTTTTCCTATATCAGAATCAAGAAGTTGAAACAAAGGTGGATATAGTTTGAATAATTATCATTACCATTTTCATTATCATTTACAACTCTTATATCATTATCTGCAGCGTACCGAGTATTAATGCATAAAAAATTGCCCCGTTAGGTACAAAACGTAACCTATGTTCGTGACATGTGGCGTGACGTATTATGTCAGTTACTGATTTCCCATATGTAAGAGGAAGCGAGAGCACGTGCTCACCATTAAAAAATATGTAGCTTGTTTTTGTGAACTCTGCGTACTTTTACTCTGTATTTTCGAGAGGACGTCTTGATACATGGTGGCAGCGGTGGTGGTTTTTATTCTGTTTATTGTTTCAACGATGAGCCACTAGGAATCTTCCTCTGGAACCCCCGCGACTGTTTCTGTACACACAACGGCTTCGAACCCAGCTGGAAATATCCATCGCCCGTCGTTACCTCAAGTGAAACCGCCACCTCCACTCAATCTTGCTGACTGCTGGGCGAAATGGTGGAAGTTGTGGAAGCAAACTTGGCTCAACTTTGCTATTGTTTCGAAATTTTCAACACAAGGAGAGGCATACCAGAAGGCTCTTTTTCTTTGCACCATCGGGCAGAGCGCCTTGGAAAATCAACGCATTTCAGTTCACTGCGAGCGAAGATTCAAACAAGGTCGACACAATAGTCGTTAAGTTTGACGAATACTTCACCGGTGACGTAAACGAGACGTACGAGCGCTTCAAATTCAACCAACGCAATCAAGAAGCTGGTGAAAAACTTCGATGCTTACCTGACCGCCCTCAGAAACATGACCGACACATGTAATTTCTGCACATGCCCGACGATGAAAGACTCTCTGATACGATACGGCATAGTCCTTGGGATCAGAAAGGAGGATGCTCTCAAACGTCTACTTCAGGAAAGAAAGCTCGACCTAAAGAAGTGTATCGATATTTGTCGAACCTCGGAGGGCGCCACAACTCATATGCAAGCGATAGGTTGAAAACTCGAGGAAGTTCATTGGATTAACAAGGCAGAGGGCCCTCCAAAGACGAGCGGGAGACGGAGAGACCGTCCCGAACATTTACCTGACAGGAGTAACTCCCAATCACGAAAGCTCAAATGCAAATTCTGCTTAAAAATTTATCTTATGAAGAAGGAACTGTGTCCTGCATGGGGTAAAAGGTGCAGTGTCTGTGGTAAAATGAATCACTGGAAGTGCTCGGAGATTTGCGAGCGAAAAGGCAAAGTTCACTCGGTAAGTCAAGACTCTGACCCTTCAGACTCTGACTCGGACGTGGCTTCAGTTAAGACTCTTAGTGTCGTTGTTAATGGTGTTCGATCCAAACAAGACAAACCCATTTATTGAGAAATGCTCGCTAACTCCAAGCCAGTCAGTCTACAAGTGGACTGTGGAGCTACTGTCTGTATATCCCTAATAGCCACACCGGTGACAGCCATACTAAACCTTCCAATATCTCCCTGAAAATGTGGAACAAAGTGAAGATGAAAGCGCTTGGAACCTGCAAGCTGCTCGTTGAAAACCCAAAAACACTGATGAAGTACATGATAAAGTTTGCCGTTGTTAACAAACAGCTCACCCCCCTGCTTAGCCGCAAGGCTGCTGAAAAGATGAACCTCATCATAGACAACTATGACCAGTTTGAGCATGTCAATGGAGTGGTAGATAGCACTGATATCTTAGATGAACTTCCTGACATTTTCAACGGGAACATTGGAACCCTGCCTGGCTCTGTGCGACTCACACTGAACTCTGATGTGGAACCGATACTTCGCCCGCCAAAACGACTGCCTATTGAGTTAAAAGAACCAATGAAACTAGAACTTGACAGGCTAGACACTGCAGGAGTTCTCACTCCAGTGGATGAGCCCACTGACTGGGTAAATCAGATGGCAATTGCCACCAAGAAGAACGGAAGCCAACGCATCTGCATAGACCCACGTTCTTTGAACCTTGCGCTAGAGCGGGAACACTATCAATTACCAGTCCTTGATGACATCCTTCCTGACCTTGCCAGAGCCAAAATCTTCAGCAAAGTTGACCTTAGTCATGAATATTGGCACTGTACTTTGGAAGAAGACTCTAGCATGCTTACCATATTTTCAACCCCTTTTGGGAGGTATAGGTGGACACGCCTACCCTTTGGACTTTCCGTAAGCTCGGAAATATTCCAGAAACGTCTGGTCCAAGCTCTGGAAGGAATTGTGGGTGTTGCCTGCATAGCAGATGACATCTTGATTTATGGTATGGTGACACTCTTGATGAAGCCAGGAAAGATCATGACAAGAATCTCTCGTTGCTATTGGAATGTTGCCGGCAGAAGTCCATCAAGCTCAACAGGGACAAAGTGGTGCTGAGGGTACAATAGGTGGATTTCATGGGACATCTGCTGACTGCACAGGGCTTGAAACCTGACCCAAACAAAGTCGAAGCCATCTTGAAACTAGAAACGCCTAGGACCTAGGAAAAATTGAGAGACTGAATGGCACTGCTAACTACCTTGCTAAATTCCTGCCAAGACTTTCCCAAGTCATGGATCCACTTAGGAGATTGACCCAGACAGGAGTCGAATGGTACTGGGGAAATGCTGAAGAGAAAGCTTTCGATGAGGTGAAGCAATTGTCACTCAAGCTCCAGTTCTTGCCTACTACAGCCCAGACAAGGAACTTGTAATACAGTGCGATGCCAGTAGCCTAGGGCTTGGTGTGGTCCTTATGCGAGAAGGTCGCCCCCTTGCTTATGCTAGTAGAGCTTTAACGGATCCAAAGACCCGCTATGTAACCATCTAAAAAGAAATGTTGGCAATTGTCTTTGCACTTGAGAAATGGTATCAGTATGTCTATGGGCGTCATGTTGTCATCAAAATAGACCACAAGCCTCTAGAGTCTATCGCCAAGAAACCACTTGATAGGGCACCAAAACGCCTACAAGGTATGCTCCTCAGAAGCCTGGCCTTCGACATAGACGTCCAGTACACCCCTGGCCATACCCAACTACTGGCAGACATGATGAGCAGATCATTTCTCCCAGCTGATGGTCAATCAACCCCCAGTGAATTTGAGTCTGTCAATAAGGTCCAGTTCCTACCCATGCGATAAGAGAGGGTACAGAAAGTCCAACTCGAGACTGCAAAGGATGAAACCCTGCAACTGCTTATGGACACCATACTGAAGGGATGGGCCGAGGATCGGTCAAAGATCTCACCTCAGCTGACCCCCCTACTACAGCATGAGAGATGAACTTAGTATTTATGATGGGCTGGTATTCAAAGGGGAACGCCTTGTTGTGCCTCAAGGGCTGAGAGCTGAGATAAAGAAAGACATACATGCGTCGCACGCTGGTGTAGAAGGCTGTTTGAAGAGAGCGAGAGAGAGTGTATACTGGCCTGGTATGAACTCTGAACTCAAGCGGTGGATCTCGACTTGTGAACCCTGCAGATTATTTGAAGTTTCTCATGGGAAAGAGACCTTCATGAGTCATGACATACCAGAGGCCTTGGGAGAAAGTTGCTGTGGAGCTCTTCACCCTAAACCAGAAATATTACTTGGTAACGGTCGATTACTATAGTGGTTATTGGGAGCTGGACCGGCTACATAGATTCTGGAACTGTGGTCAGAAAACTCAAGGCCCACTTTGCAAGGCATGGGAGTCCGTGTCAACTTGTTAGTGACAATGGCCCCCAATTTGTAGCTGCAGTGTTCCAAAAGCTTACAAAAGAATGGGACATTGAGCACAGGGTCACCTCTCCTTACAATAGTAAGGCTAACGGCAAAGTAGAGCCTGCTGTGAAGTCTGCTAAAAAACTCCTCCGTAGAACTGCTAAAGGTGGCAATGATTTCTACTTGGGACTACTGGCTGAGCGCAATATCCCATCTCAAGGAATCGGAAGTAGTCCAGTTCAGAGGCTTATGAATAGGAGGACAAGGACATTACTTCCCACAACTGGTTCTCTCCTGGAACCAAGAACCCTGAGCTCTAGTCACGAGAGAGAGAAGCTGAAAGATGTTCAAAAAAAGAAGGCTCGATACTACAATTCTGATGCCCATGACTTACCTGAATTGAATGAGGGAGACGATTTGAGGCTGAAACCGTTTGTATTGGGGCAAAAGGAATGGAAGAAGGGAGTGGTTGTTGAACGACTTGACGAAAGGTCATATGAAATTGAGACAGCAGATGGATCTTCCTATAGGCGCAACAGAGCCCATCTGAAGAAGACTAATTAGTCACGCCCTGAAGCAACCAGTGGTGAATCACAGCAAATACCAGACAGCAACATGTTAGGCCATGGAAGAAGGACCAGCAAACTGCCTCCTGAGGATACCCTTACTGAGCCACCACAAATGTCAAGCTGCCCTAACGAGCCAGATGAGCCCTCACTTCGCAAAGAATCAGGCACTAAATGCCTACCATGTAGTGAACCCTACAAAGAGCTGGACTCAGGGATTAGAACCCAGTCAGGAAGACTGCTCATTAGACCTTCATACCTTAAGGACTTTGTAGCGTGACCAACCTACAAGCAACTTGTGAACATTGCCTGTTAAGCTTAACACCGAACCTTCTATTTGTTGTTCAAGATTGAACATTTATTACCAGTTGAGACACTTTCGCACATAGTGTCCATGTTCCAGTTTATTATTGTTTAAGGTTTCTCATGCATGTTCCAGTTTTTTCGGTTTTTTTTTGTTTGTCTACCCATTTTATATTGGGGAGGATGTGACAGGTGGCGTGACGTATTACGTCGGTTACTGATTTCCCGTATGTAAGAGAAAGCGAGAGCACGTGCTCACCATTAAAAAATATGTGGCATGTTGTTGTGAACTCTGCGCACTTTTACTCTGTATTTTCGAGAGGACGTCTTGATACAATGTTATTCTGTAGAAATTTATACTGAAAAAGTTGAGGTCTTAACTCTTCGCTAGCTAGAACAATTTATAAAAAAGAGGCAAACAAATTTCCACTATCAAACCTTTACATTAATTTTCGCGCATTAATTTATCCCTTGCCGACGTGACATGCCTGTCACACGGGGAAAATAAGCTTCACCAGCTAACCGAAAAAACATAAGGACCATCTGAGTGGACAACATCACAAAATCTATGACATTAGAAGGTAGCAATGGAATGTCTCCCACTCGTGCACGTGTTTACCGACAACCACCGCTACAGAGCCTGACTGAGGGTAATGTTATACCGGCATGACATTTTGGTTTTGTAGTATTTTGCGCTCTTACGCGCTTTCAAGTAGGTTTCCAAAATTTTCGATTTGTTTCTCCATCGCCACCTCTAATTTCTTCATTTTGCTATATAACAAATTATCAGACGACTGTGCCTACTGTGAAGCGTTCTTTTACTAATCAAAAAACTTTCTGTAATAGGATAGTTAATAGATGTAACTCATTGGACAGTTTCCTTCAAATTATCAACCTCATAATGGTGTTTGTTAATTCTCAGAATGTTAAGCTCAAGCGTATGAAATACCATGATCCTATTGCTGGTTTTCACGTGACGTCACTAAATTTCAGACTTCAGAACTATTGATCCTCCTGAGATTTTACTTTCATGATGTATTAGAGCAGCTAAAAACTAATATTCAGACAAATTTTCACTCCAAATGGGTTCTTGGTTTAGTGATAGACTACTCTTGAATTTCTAAGCTTTTGCGTGACGTGGCCTTTACATGACGAGCGAGAGAGCTGTTATGTTGGTTTAAAAGGTGACTTATTTAGGGAAATTCAGCTATCTGAACAGTTCTTGTATTAGAATAAAGTATTATTGTTACGTTTATGAGTTCTTAGAGAGATAAATTCACGCTTTTGTAGCAAAACTCAGTGACAGATGTTTCTGCTGGTTTCCGGCCGCCATGTTGGTGCCCATCTAGGTGGGCACCAGCATGGCGGCTCCATACAAATCTCTATAAATTTGGGAAAAACGTTTCTCCTCATATCTTCCGTAAGAAAAATTGCTGTGACCTGAATCTTGGCGAGAGTCTTTACATATCTAGCTTCTTTCTATTTCCAGATTCTAGACTAAATCGATTGAATTGAACGGTTTTTATTTTTTATTTTGATCTATTTTGAATGGCGTGACACTGAAAACCAGCAATTCTTTGGGGGAATGTATTAAAAGGTTTGTACTCTTTACTTATATAAAGTCTCTAGTTTTCTATATTCAATATCAATTTACTTTGCTTAATTGCACTAAAAGCTGTCCTAGAAAAAAGCAAAATCCGAGAAGGAAAAAAGCCAGGAAGGAATTTGTTAGCACATAAAATGTCCCTTTGGCTTTATGCCCGTTAGCCGAAAAATTTAATATAATTTTCACCAAAGGGCACGTACAAGATGATGATCACGGATTTTGGTAATTCCAAAAATGTTAAGTCAAAATCTCAATGCATATGTTGTAAACTGCATCCATTGGGACTGCTGTTACCAGTCTCAATTCACAAGAAACAACCGATTACTTCCTCTAAATTCATATTGTTGAGTCTTGCTTGTTTCGGTGATGATCACCAATTATTTCTATCGAATTAACGAGGGATCAAAGTGTTTTGAGTTTGTTTAAGTAAGCACGGACAACGATAGAAGCTGTGCAATTTAATTGCAGTCTTCAATCCCACACTTTGCCACTGTAATTCAAAATTTTGCACCAACGGAAATCAGTTTGGGCGTGGCTCGTGCTCTTTTGCGATCACGAACAGATACATTTTGATAAAACAAATAATGAGGTTCACGTGATCTAACAGTGATATTACAAGCCGTCAGTCTTGCAACCTTTTTAACCTTTAAAATCGACTTCAACAAAAATACAAAGACGGAGACATTTTTGTGTGGCTTACACAATGTGTGCAGCCACATTATGGCACGATCCGATCGATCCAACAAGAACAATGTGTGCTGACTACAGTCAAGGAAATGAAGCACTTTTTGGTGAAAATACTAGTAAAACATGTGTAGCAATGTCACTTACTGCTATTAGTTATAATCACATAGAAGATATCAATTTGTGGACTTCTTCCACTCTGAATAATATTCTTACCATTGGAAATGATTTTTATACTTCTATAAGATGTTCTATCCAGACAAATGATTATTTGCTTTTAACTGATGTTCCATGCATTGTTTCAATTTACAATAAAGTATACACATTAGAATATAGTGAGTCATTGACAGGAAGTTTGTTCAAGGCATCAAATAATGGGCCATACATGTCTCTTCAAAATTCTCTGACAAGTGTTTTCAAATTGTCAACTTAGCTACAATTGTTGTTTTTAACGATTGGAATTAATACTGTTGCAGTGATTAACAATTCAGAACAAAGCTTTAAAATTTTTTATGCTCATTCCAGGGATTTGTATGGGATGCCCCACTCATTTGGGAAATGTACTTTGCTTACCATTGAAGGAATTGAAAACCTTGTGTCATATTTGAAAATTTCCTGCTTACAAATAGGGGTTGTTCCTTTTGAAATTAAAGGTGTCTTTGTCAGAGATAATGAGCTTGATTTGCAAAATGTTCACGAGAGTCCAAAAATTGAACATTTGCCTTTCAGAAATAAAAGAAACCAAACACAACATATGAAAAGGAAGCAAAAGTCTCTAACTGAAATGTCAGAAGAAAAAGAAAAATGATTGTTTGCTAGACACGCCACACACGCCGGCTTTCCTATAGTCGGCTTGTCTTCTAAGTGGATTACAGCGTGGAGTTGTGCTCTCACAGGCCAACATTTCACGGTCTGGACCTTTAGTGCAGGTTGTGCCACATTGAAACTTGGGAGTCATTACTGACTCTCTATGCGGTCACATTTCACGTAAGTCATTTACTGGAATGTTTTTTATCCTGAATTTCTGTTTATGCGACATGCTCACTGAGAAAATTACTCAACCAGTCTTTTTAGTAAATGCTAAGATAAAATTTTGGTTAAACTGCAGAATACCCTGCCACCCCATGGCATTACATGTCATTGAATACAAATAGAATAAACAATTTTTAGCCAGTGAGTGAAAATAGGACTTTTTTGTTGCCATAAGAAAATCAGACACTGCTGTTGTCTGGCAATTCGATTTGACGGCCCCTTTAAATGAAATTATACTTTCATGTTTACATACAGCTAAACCAATAAAAGTCACAAACGTCTAACGCCTAACCTAAAACTGCAGTTTGTCATTAACATGGTGCTAAATGTCTATTGTGATTGATTCCAAACTTTGGGGAGTAATCTATTGGAATTCAGTAACAAAGTGGTTTCGCTTTTATTAAAATATGAATAGGAGCCTAGTGCTTTAATGTTAACTGAAATGTGATTAGTGTTATGTTTTCCAAGTTATGGCCAGAATTATTCAGACCTTAACATTTCATGACTTCCTTCAAGCTTGGCAGTCTTCTAGATTCTCTTCATAATGGTTCAGATAAGCATTGGTATCTATACTTGGTAGCAATGCATGTGTATTAGGCCTTTATTTGGTAGACTACACCTCCTTTTCAGTTTTTTGTTTGGTTTGGTGAATTCATCACAATACTGATATACATGAAAAATTACACTTTTTTGATTAGCTGAAAATAGCGAGGTGCCTTTTTCATTTATCATCAGTGAAAAAGTAATAACTCATGTACAAAATAATATAAACTAGGCTCAGCAATAATAGATCACATGAGAAACCAATCAGATTTACTCAAAGTAGGTTGTTCTGATTGATACATGCTGTAGCTGACAAAAATAAACAAAAGCTTGGATACTTTTATGTATATTGATAAACACTAATAAAATTGCGTTCCTGAGCAAAAATTTAGCTGAAGGACAAATTTTGATGGCACACACTTCATTTAGTCAATACTGTCAAATTTATCTGCCATCAGTTTGTTGATTTCCTGTGAATGTGTATCTTTCACGTATACATTATGAATAATTAATAACATGATTTCTCATATGATAAGCACTTTTAAACTTTTCAAATACTTTAAACTGCACACACGCTATGAGCTCAACATTTGTTGTTTGTGAAAAATTTACTTCTGCTTATTTAGAATACCAAAGTACACTTTAATTAACTTACATGTAGCTTAGACTTGTTGAGTTTTTATGAAGACAGTTCGATGGAACTGACATTTGTTACGTTTATAGTTAAAAGTTAGCCATCAGGTATCCTCGGAGACCCAGGGTTCTTATCACATCTGTAGACCCCTTAAAAGCACAGTCTCAACAAATCAGTTTTAAACTGTCACAGTCATTCTGAATTTTGATTGGTACCAGAAATTCAATCTTGTTCTAGCAAATGAGAGTGAAACAGGTCTCACACGTCCTCTTGTGTGCTCTAACGCAAAGTGATACATGAAGTTCAGTTGCTTACCATGTTTGTTTTGGACCTTTTGTACGGTATATTAGCACTTTGCATGATGATGTGAAGTTGACCATTTGCATGATGATGTCAAGTTTACCTATTCATTTTTCCCCATAACTTGAATTTGGTAAACTCACTGGCATGAAATTACAATTTCAATAATAAGAAAACTTGAAAGCTTCTGGTAGTTTAAATCATATGATACTATCATGCACTTGCCTGTACATTGCTCTGCTGTGTTTAAGTTATGTCTCTGATTACTGTTCCTGAAATCTATTATGGTGAAACTATCTCTATTGAACTTTCTGTTAAATAACACCTCCAGGTATTGGGTTAAAAATTATTAGCAACGTTAATGTAATGTTACTTCAGAGTACTTAACTCAACATATGATACATTAAAATATTGCTTGTGTTCTGATCTTGTAATGCACCTATCTTTTTTCCCTAGACTCTTCCATTTGCAACCTCATATCTACCTACCTCAACTAAATTTTTCTGTATTCTTTATTGAAAATACAGTCCCACAAAACCTAAATACAATAATTATAGTAAACGTTTTGCTCTCAACCAACTGAAAGTTGAACTTTATACCCTAATGGACAAAAGAAACCTAAACTCAGCATTTTGTTACCTTTACATGTATATATTGTCCAAAATTAGTCACACATTCAAACCAAACAAGCTCCCAATAGCTTCTAGTTTAGATTACATCATTTCCCGAATGTCCCTGCCCTTCTACAAAGTTTTGTCCTTGTGTACTGGTACACAAAATGTCAAAAACATTCATATGAAATTCTTCCCAAGAGTTTATTTCGCATCACTTGCCTTGGAAAAGACATGCAACCAACAAACTTCAGAAGTCAATTCCACGTCGTTACGTAAACATAATCGTGACTGAATCTCTCTAATCACTATGGAAGATTATGCTGATGTTTTTTACATGTGCAACATTTGTTGTCAAAATGAGACCTCCAAACCAAAGTTTGGCCAATAACTCATCTTCAGAATGAACATTTCGGTACTTTTGTAAGCTAGTTATCTCGTGTTATTAATGAACAGGATTAATATTGAAAACTATCTAATGGTAATCAGATATTAGCTCTTCTAATAGAAAGCCAATGAGACAAAAAGAAGCTAAATTTCGCGAGCCACACATGTACGCATTGCGGACCTATTTTTAATACCTAACCAAAGGACGAGCATTTTTATCATCACTCGTTGAAAAAGGAACAAGGGATTTGATGAATCGCGTTTTTCCCACTACCCTCTTTCCTGAGAAAGCTCCGGTATGGTTTAGAGAATTAAGAGTTTATTGTTTGGAAGTAAACAGTTATAGACTAGGGAAGTTATTTATAGACTAAAAGTTATTGAAACTCTAGCAGTTATTACGTCTTCCTAAAGAGCATGTAGCCAAAGAATGTTTTTCTTTTTTTCTATTTTTTCATTGATGCTGAGGAAAGAAAGGCTCATGTCGACGAGAAAAAAAAATGGAATGTTAGTAATTTTTAGAACCCGCATCATCCACAAGCTGACTGCTTCTTGTCTCCAACTCAGTTTTCATTTGACTTTCAAATTTTTGGTTTTACGAACTAATCGCCAATTTTCCCTCTTTTTTGTTGTTGTTATATATTAAATGTAAAACAACAATTCAAAGTGGACGCTCCCATGCAGATTTTTCCATCTGAAATCCGAAGATCTTACCACTAAATCTCGATGTGTTTCGCTAAGCATTTGGACATTTTAACAAGTTGATTGTTTTTGATTCTCGTCAGCAGTTTACACGACATTGTAGTAATGTTTATTGAGAGAAAATTGATTTTGATCAGTTTTACCGAAGTGCTATGTTTTCTTTGATTTGACAGCACTAAGAAAGTTCATTGTACAGTTCATTTTTCGGTGATATCACACAACCTTAAGAAACTAGATGGATCGAATAACAGACTATACGTTCCAGAGATAAATAGTGAAGAATAAATATTCCATTAGAGCGCAAAGCAAACACGTATTCATCAACAGAATCGACATATGTACCGCAAATGAAATCATTTTGCGATACACCGAAAAAAATTGCTCACCGTCTTTAAATTAACAATTTTGCTGCAAGAAGGATAAAATAATTGACTACTAAGGGTTAAGGCTATTACATTAAGTACCTGAATATTGATTGTCCCTTTACACTTTCAGAGCCTGATCGCATTTATCCACATAAGCAGCAGAGAATAAATACACAGAAAAGTAAAGGTTTTTACAGCTGCTGTTAAGCGTTGTTGTAAATAAATTCAGAGCTAAGACAATAATTTTGATCGCGTGATGCGTTTAAGTCACGCGTACAACAATTAGCTGAAAAACATAACCTATTTTGTTCTTTAGGAAATTAATACTGAAAAAGTCCTTGTCTCTATTCTTGGCTAGCTAAACCAATTAAAAAAAAAAAAAAGGAAACAAATTTCCGCTATCAAACCTTTGCATTATTTTGCGCGCGTTAATTTATCCTTCGCCGACGTGACATGCCTGTCACACGAGGAAAATAAGCTTCATCAGCCAACCGAACAACCATTTTTAACAAAGGGAGGCTATTTGAATTTTTGCTATGCAGTCAGGAACCTCCACAACACGAATTTGAAAGCAACTCATTTTGTTTGTAGGCTTCAAAGGAAACTGACACTTGCAATTATTTTAAAAAATACCCCGATATGGATTAGACATGAATATTAATTTTGACGGCGACCTGAGAACTGACTAGGAAGAAGAAGAAGAAGAAATAAGCAATGTAGGCACAGTTAACCCATGCTGGCAGAATGCGCCTCAGCAATTATGTAAATCTCTTTACGCACAGGCGTCCCGAGCTCACGTCATAAGAAAAAGCAAACGATTGATTCATGAAAGCGTCACGCATTGTGTGACCCGGTGTTAAGTTACGAGAGGAAACGTTGAGAATTTAACTCGTTCGCGACTGAAGCTTTTATAATAATTGGCGATGTTTACCTTGCTTTATTCGCCATGAAATCCTTATACAAAAAAAAAACTTGTTTTTTTACTAAAGATATTTCACTTTTCTATATGTTCAACTTCTAATAAGTTGTACTGGATTGTAGACCAACTCGCCGACGTCTCTATTCGATTTTATACGTCAATCAAAACGGAATCAAAATTTTGAGTTAAGAATAGCACCATTCCTTCTGAGGCAAATCCTTAAAGTTCCATAACAAAAACAAACCTGCCGATTATAAGCTCAGGGGTTATACAACTTCGTAAGGGGTTTTAGGAGGGCTTATTAACAGAGGGACCTATAGCCGTGGGGACGTGTAACCGGAATAGAAAAGGCTAGTGCAGTGCTGATCAAAATACGTTTTTTATTTACTCGTTTTTCATTAAGATTCAAAACGTCATAATAAATCAAATTAGTTTTAATACATTTGGCACAGAATAAAAACTAGCAACATGAAGAAAACTGGTACGTAGCAAAACTGAGAAAACAGACTTTTCTCTCAAAAGTTCATCTTTGCTCTTCTATCATTATAATTTCTATGTCCAAGTCACAGCACTGAGGCTTTCCCTACTTTGGTATTGTAGAAACAAGAAAAGCTAGAACAGGGCTTGTATCGGGGGGAGCTTATAATTTGATGCTTTTTTTTGTTTAAAGTTAGATGAGCCTTTAACCGAGGGCTTATAAATGGAAGGGGGGAGGGGGGGGGAGGGGGGGAGGAGAGGGCACTTATAAGCAGCAGTTTACCGTATTTATATATTTACCGACAGAGACATTCTTTTTATCAGTTTTCACAAGCCTAAATGTCTCCTCTTATAATATTTTTACCCCAGGCAAAAAGTGAGTGGGTTGCCTGTGACGTCTTGTTTCAGATTTTTCCTGCAATAGGTGCAGTTGTTCTCTCTTTTCAAGTCTCTACACTTTAATTTTCTTTGCTTGCAACAAAAATGCATCATCAAACAATGAGAAAACTTAAACTTAGAGAGATAAAAAAATAAAATATTACATGATAATATTTCATAAGAATCCCTATTTTACTAACATCTTCTCATAAGGTAAACAAAAAGGCCAGGCACACCAGTTTTTCTATAATTTGATTATTACCTTTGTCTAATCCTAAAACCCCAGATAGTGACTACAAACTAGTTTTGCCTTGCAAATGTCATCCATAAATTAAACCACTGACAAAAAATAGCTTGATTATTGAGCAAATTCTCCTTGTCAAAAAAAAAAAAAGCTTTTGACTGTTGAGCAAATTCTCCTTGTCAGAACAAAGAGAAAAGTATGGACAATAGGGAATGCATGTGTATAGATTAAGGATTAAAAAATATCATTGTGCTTCTATGATTTCCTCAGCTAACAGTGTGTTCTTGCAGGAATTGACACATGTGAGCACAGGGGAGCACATGGGAAATGTATGTGACAGCATAACAGTTACATGAGGTCAAGTACATCTCTTAATTCAAAGGCATCAGTGATGTTTAGAAAGTTTTGTTAAATAAACTAGCCATTGGAGTGCTGTTTGAAAAACTTTCAAAACATAATTATAATGAGTCACCATAAAATATGAAATGTCAGAGCTGTTTGATATGCTTTTATGCATATGTTCTAAACAAAACCTCATACAAAATAATACTACTCTTTGTCCAATTTACTGGCGCACATTTCTTAAAAAAACATTTTCAAAAATGAAAATGCCTTAAGATAATTATATTGTTTGATTTGATCATTCATTAAAATGTAGACAGTGATGGACACATCAAATTTAAATGTTTTCTTTAAACTACTAAAGAGTTTAGTGTTGTTAAGTTATCTTTAAAAGTTTTAATTTCAAGTCAGTGTATTGCACTCAATAACTTATTTTCAATTCATTCACAATAGACTAATCAGGAATGAAACATTTTGTTTCAGTATTTTATGATTATTATTACATTATTATAGGTAAGAAGTATTTAAATTTAAGTAGAAAAAGCACAGCATTCCTATGTCTAAGTGACTTGCTGTAGTCTCTTATTTATCTTGAGTCCCTAATTTTTGTTGATGACTGTTAATTAAAATCAGAGCGAAATTAACGAAAAATGACACCAACAATTTGACAATGAAAAGTTAAACCCCATCTCTCTCTCACTGTAGGACAGTACCCACTGATGAAAGGATGAACCTGATTAATTCTGATTAAAGCTGACTCATTTGAGAGTGTAAGAGTTAGTTTGAGAGTGTTACATGTTTAAGTATGTAAGTAATCCAAATACTTTTGCAATTATTTAAAATCACAATTTTATACCTCCCAACCCAAAGCCATTTTTCATTTGACCCTAATTGTTGCCTTTGGCTCCAGTTCAAGGAACATTTGAGAGCCTTGGGAAAAGAAAACTCACTTTATCCCTTGAAGCCAGTCATTAACTCCTTGTGTTTAACAAATTACTAGCTGAAAGAAACTATGGACATTTCTAACAAAGAAAGAGCTGCACAAAAAAGCCAAACCTTTCTATTTTAATCATCCCATTCCCTGAAAGGACACTTTTGTGCCCATCTTCAAATGACTTTCTTGTCATGATAACTGAAGTTTGTGGTTTAAAATCTAACATGATATCCAAGCTAATTAAACACAGAAAGAAAAGAGACCCTGACCAGTCTCCAAGAAAACTTACTGCTTGTCTTATGCAGGCTTTAAGTGCTTGAAACTCCTTGTCACAGGCATGCTTGGTATTGTTGTCTTTCTGGGACACACAGCTTCCATAAAGAAGGGTCTGAAAAAATGAATAAAAACATAATCATTAAGAAAATAAGATATCTGACAAGAACCTTTTGGTTGAGCATTAACACAATCTCAGGCATATTCTCAATACTTAAAACAAACTGAGTAAGGTTTTCAATTGAATGAGTCAATTCTTGGATCTTGAAAGTAAAAGGGTCAAAATTTCAGCTGGTTGGCCAAGAGGAGACAATTTGGGACAGATTTGAATGCTGTAATGATCTTATTCATCAAACACAGTGCTATCTATAAATTTAATTGGGCCTAAAAACAATCTAATATTGGAACTAAGCTTTTCCATGACTGTTCTGTGATTGGCTAAAATATAAGCACTATCTAATCAACCAATCAGAGGCAAAAACAGCGATTTGGTTTCTTGTATTTTGCAGTGGCCTAAGTTGGTTTCTGTCTTTGTTTATCTCTGTTTTTTCCCCTTCTTTTTTCATACTTTAATCACAACATCACACATTATACTAAAAATACATCAGCAACCTCACTTTTACAATAAATTACTCATGATCAATAAATTCCATTATAATCCAACAAATTTATTTGCTTGTTAAGGCAACCGGTCTAAACCCATTACATGACAGAAAACTTGGGGATATCCAACACAGTACCTGAAGTGATATTCCCTAATTTTCCAACCTTATGTCCAATATGGAAAACTCTGTGTTTAAAACTCCCAAGATCTCATTAGTAATTCTCTGTACTCTCTCCCATACAGTTCTTGTGATGTTAGTTTGGAGAATTTGTTTTTGGATCAACTAATAATCCCCTAATTAATATTCTTCTTTACTCTCATCACTTGTCTGCTTGATAATGTATTAATATTCTTAGGAGAAATTCTGTCTCGGCCACTTATGGAGTTAAAAGGTTAATTAAAGGTGAAAAGCATTAATTGTGTGGTTGTTATAGAAGAAGGAATATTTATCTTTTGTTCATAAAATCATTTCAGAGGACACTGAAAAGTAAACCTCCCTCACCATCAACAGTAGGCTGTTCATAAACAATTTTCCCACATGTTGAAAAATATTGAGGGATAATAAACATAACAGCCTCCATTTGGTGTAAATAGAGGGTAGCTGAATATAATTCAATAAATATAATATAAATCTCTAAGCTTATTAGAAAATTGATGAAAGCTTAATGAAAATGAAATGGATAGAAAAAATCTATAAATTTTAAATAAATTATGTCAAATGTGATTTTTTGCAGCAACAGTGCTTTTAATTTATTTCTTATAGTTTCCTATTTTATTCTTTGAGTAAGTCACATTAGGGAGTAAAATTGTAACCTTTGCCAAATTTAAAATTCAGAAGAAGACACTTATTGAACAGTTAAGTTACTCTCTGTGATCCCAAAGTGCAGCAACAAACAAATCTTCCCTTTGTGCTTTAACAGCTGACATGTGGCTGATCTTTAGGGACGCTTTTATCACACGTTTATCACACTGTGATCATTTGCTGAGCTGTCATCAAAAAAATGAGACTTTCACTAAACTTTTGTTTGTTTCATTTTAGTGGGGAAACAAAGAATATATTCTGCATTTGGTTGATTTAATCACAAGTTGCATTATGCTGGAGGGTAAATAGAAACAAAACAAAGCAAAACAAGACAAGAAATAATAAAAAAGAACCCGATGATAAATTTGTCCTGAAGAATTCATTTAAAGCAGCAACTACATGTAATCGCTATTTTGCCGAGGAGAAAAATATACGTAAATCCTTAGCATTATGTAAGCTCAATTAAAAATAAACAATTAACCAAACCTCACGTGCCTTCGATGTCATTTTTTTTTCTAGGTTTCAAATAACTTTCCTATTAGGTAATTCGTCACAGTTTAGATTAATACGAGCAATGCTAAGAAAAAGAAATCTGCGTATAAACCGGAAAAGTCGGTAGCCACAACCCCTTGCAGCTACATGTACCGGCATTTCATAGCCAAGTCTTGTGCAATCTTGAACTTGACTTTGTTAAAACGTACTTACTTGCGTTAACTACCCGTACTACTAAGGCGTAGTAAACACAATGTGCCTAGTAAACTCTCACCTCTGTTTTGCATTCCACAAGAGGCTTCGCTAAGCCCGAGATTCTTCTGTAATCTTTTCCCATTAAGCTCATTATTTCAGGTAAATCTTCGTTTGGCCTTATCCGCCATCTTTAAGTACCCGATTCGCTCATAATTAACCGCTTACATGCGGATTTAATTAGTATCAAATTAACCCATACAAGCCGTCAAAGTAGGGCCCATTTACCTATCGAGACCTGAAAGGACTCAAGGCCTGGTGCCATAGCCTGCGAACCCTTGAAACGCGGCTTTGGAAAAGCTTTGGATACCATTATGCCTCCTAAACGCGATTTTAGGTCGAAAAAAAATTTGGATGTAGTTACTTTTAAAGGAGGAAAAGCTATAGGAAAGTCGAAGTTTAGTGTTCCAGTTCGATATGCCGCCCAGCAATTAACTGATACAACGTTTGTAGTCGCCGGATCTTCTCTAAACACGTGCGGCGGTTTTTCTCCAGACCAAGAAGACCTTCCCCATATTGACGAATATCATGGTTTGAGAACCAACCAAAGATCAAAAAGTAAAAAAGTGCGACTGAAGCGCAAGTTAAAAGCTTACCATGAAAGGAAAGCCACGCTGGCTTTGTCTTGGCTCAATGCGAGAGAGCAGCTCGTCTCAGGGCTGTTGACCAGACAGGCTTTGCCTTTGGTGCAGATGTGTGTCATTCCTTTTTGCGAAGAAGAGGCGTGCGGCAGATGCCTTCACTGCAGTCCAGGGCAATTCCTATGCGCAGATCACATCAATTTAGTTCACGCAGGCGGTAGATCACTTCACCAGCCGGAAGTTTGGAAAGTGAGTTGAAGATTTATGGAGGACAATCTCCTCCAGTCACCTTTTCAATTATGTTGTGAAACCCGATTTCTTGTGTACTCTGGCCGTTAGGCAATTTCATTTGTAAGTACGTTGTCTCGTGGTTTAATTGCAGAGATATCCATCTTTTTTTTCCTACAACTCCATATATCACCTCTATTCAATTACTTCACTTGATGTAGTTTTTTCTCAACTTCAATGTGCATTATGTCAATGAGACCTGACCCATTTTTATACAGAGGAAAAAAGCGAAAGCAGTAAGGATAATTTTTTCTTGAAAGCATACATGTAATTTGCTCTTTACTCAGAACAAAGTAAAGTTTATTTTTGGCAATTTTGAAAGAGTTGGCTGATTTAAATGGTGTGTGATTTGTATTCACCTGATTCATGTAGTATATTTTATGCTCTTAGGATGGAAGATTTGTGCCATATCAGTTTGGTGAGTGTGTATGGACCACACCTCACAACATGGATCATGGATATGTGCGTGACATTATAGCTGTCGGTTTGCATGGTAAGTAACTAGCAGCTGTGCAATATGTAACTATATTGTGAGATAGGTTGCCAGTCTGCAATTACTAGTACTACTTTTTACTTATACTTATATTTAAATAGTTATGTTACCTCTTCCAGGAAGGTCTTTGTTTGTGTTCTAATTGGTTTTTTCAACGCAGACAGGAATTAATAAACAATTATTATAGAAGAATACGACTATGGACACTCTATGGTGTTTGTCTTTATACAGGGCAGCAGAATCCCATCAAAATCAAATGTTGCGAGCATGAACCAGAAGCCATAACGCTGGTCAGGAATGGTTTCTGGCCATCTACTCCAAAACAGCCCCAGGTAGCCTTTGACCTTGAATTTATGGCCTTGCTCCAATACATTTTCTTAGAATGTAGAGTGTCTTTAAGGTCAATATGTCAGGCACTGCAGTGGCTGGTCCCACCTGCTTCAAAGGTTTACGTAAGTATTCATTCAGTAATTTTTTATCTTATGCTTATGAAATCCTTTTTTTTTTCTTAATTTATACAATAAATAAATTATTTGTTTTCCTTTAGATTAAGGACATCTACCAGCTCCTTGTTGGTGATTGTTTCTGGGAGTTCCAGTATATGTCTAGCACGTTGAGTAACCTGAAGCATTTCAATCCTTCTTATGAGAATGATCATGAATGTCCTGTATGTCCTAAGGTTTGTGATGAGTCATCCTTCAGATGAAATGTCTAAGTGGGTAATATTTACCTTTAGAAATCTCAAATGACTATCACTATATGTGTTGGCATAATGAATGATATAATTTAGACAAGAAACATTGTTTTGAATCTTTATGATTCTCTCTTTTTCCTAGTGGTCCTCATAGTGTGGCAGCTGGTCTTAGCATGAGTTATTCCATTGTTTTTCATTCATTTAGGCGTAAGAAATATTTTTAACATGACATTTCTAATAAGATTTTGGCATCTGATTGTAGGAGAAGGGAAGTTTATTTATCTCTGTTGATGCATTGTTTGGATGTGTTCACAAATGCAGTGCTGGAACTAGTGGAAAGTCCTCAAATCATGGAGAGGAACTGTTCATTAGCCAAGAAAAAGTAGATGCATTTCTAGCTAATTACAGCAAAAGACCAAGCAGCAAGTCAATGGTGTGTGAACCAAAGTACTTTTACTCTTACTTTGTATTTTGTTGTGTTGCTCAAACCTTTTGTTACCCATCAGTACTCATACCACTACTCAACCATTGCAATGAGAGACCAAAAGTAACAATTATGTTCGTTACTTGTAATAATGATGTTAGTGTTGAATAATTTAAATATGGTACAGTTTGAAGGGTTAATTACTTTGGTAACATTCTGCCCAAAATACATGTAGCTAAAATATATTGTTAGTTTCTTCTGTAAACTTAATTTACAAGAACTGTGTGAATTGTCAGCTTCAAGAACAAGTACATAATCTTTATTGCAGCCCCCTCTTTTCCTTGATCTTTTTCTATTTTTTATTTATTTATTTGTTTTTCAAATACAGTTTTTTCCCTCTTTTTTTGTAATTGATTTATGGTCTTTAAAGGTAATATCTTTGTATTTGCTTACACAACTAACTCTGCCAAGGGTGTCTACTGTCACTCTTGCTGGTCTCAAGCCTGAATGAAAGAGGAGGGGTTGTTATCAAGCAGTAAATTTATTTGGTTGTCCCATTTTTTAAATTTTTATGAGAAATTGAAGAATGATTATTATTTTCTGCCAATATTTTCCTTGCCACCTTTCCCATAATGTAATGTTTAATTTCTAATGTGAGGGTTCACCTCCAACAACCCATATCTACTTTGAATGCTACACGTACATGAATGATACATAGATCTTAATTCCTGTTCTGTTTTTATCTTTGATACTTCTGCTTTAAAGGAAAGGAGGTTGAAGATTAAGAGTTAAATGTTTTCTGTTGTAGGAGCAGTGTAATCAGTTTCAAGCTGGTTCCAATCTCCGTTCCAAAAACAAATCTACAAAGCTTGATGAGACAGCCCTCTTTGGTGGAGGCTGCAAGCACGAAGTGCCACTGAAGTTTTTCAGCTTAAAGAGAGGAGAAGAGTATGTACATGCAAAAGGAAATCTGTACATTATTGGTCAGCTATTGTTAAGAAATATGTAACCAGAGTGCCTTGTAGGATGCATAAATTAAGAGACATGTCTCTTTTAGGTTCCTAAGGAAAGAATTTGTATATGATAGTCGTACTGCTGTATAGCATAACTCTGTTTTATACACCATTTCTGTTAGGGTACTCAATGAAACAAGGGAACAAATAAATTACTGCATGGACATTGTGGCTAATAATGATTATATTTTTATTAAACAGGATTGGAAATGCTGTGTATTTGCTAAAATGGATTAAAAATCATGTGCAAGATTAAGCTATCAACACTCGCTTCTTCTATGATATTGCATATGTGCTGGATACACATTTGAGAGTAAGATTTTTTAGCGGTTCTATTTGAATTAAGTTCTGGTCATGGTACTCTGGCATTTTTGCATGTTAAATGATACCCTGTTGTTTTTAATTTATCTTCTCTGTAGAATACGCACCTGGAAACATTGCTTGAAAATGTTACTCTTGCGATACCTGCATTTCACTGCTATGGACACAAAGTTTCTTGTCAGGTATTTTGAAATATTTTCCTTTTGAACACTTTTGAGGAGTTAAAAGGTATTGAAAAACATGCATGCTTACTCTAAAACAGTTATTGTTTTCATGAAGCTTTGTTTGGTCTTTTGTAACGCCAGCTCAACTACAGTGGAAGACGGCTGGAAGGGTTCGGGATGAATGATGGTGAGGTGATGGAGAGACTGTTGTCTTACTTGAGGCCAACAGCAAAAATAACGAAGGAAATGACTCCAGCCCACCGAGCTGATACATTAACTGACTTCTTGATGCATTACGCTAAAAAGTCAATTTTGAACCTTGGTAATTTAGCTGTTAATCTTCACGTTTTACAAATACAGTTATCACCACAGTATATCATATTATAAACGATTTGTGATATGTTTTCGTAAACTCAATCGTTATCTTGCTGTTTTTCACCATGTTTCGTTATTCCCAAAAATTTAGGAGAACGACTTCGTGACCATTTAAAGAAAGCAGTGGAAACGGAGAAAGAAACTGAAGAGCAACTCAATTTGATTCTTGAGAAGTTGAATGAGACAGGTAGGGATTTGATTTCGTTACTTTCATTATTTTTCCCTTCAACTAATTACATTGTTCCTTTACGTGTTAAAAAGAATTAGACTTCATTGCCTGTGCGTCCTGTTGTGAGCTTTATGTCGTAAGTACATGTACGGTTAACGTTCCTTAAGAACTTTTGTAAAGAAACCACATGGTATGTTTTCATACTCCATGGACCAACTTCATTCAAATAACTTCAGCTTAAGTGGTGCACTATTTTGATACAATCAATTGTATTTTCTTTCCTTTCATTAGCGAATTGGCATTTGGGTATTGCGGAATACTAGTAAATGAAACTTTGATGAATGTAACTTTGTTAGATACATAGGTATGTCTAGATGATGATACAGCCCCATTTTACTATTACCAAGGTATTAAGGTGGACGTATCCAGCGTCTCAGAGTGGAGCATTATGGAGAAATCTACAGCTAACAAAGCGGCCAGTACAGGAAGACCCAGTACGTTCAAATTTCACCTATTCATTGAGGGGAACTTATTTGGAATGGTTCACCTTTAACGACCAATAATAATCATGACAAATGAATGATTTCCATTGTACTTTGCCCCCCTTTTGATTACAGAGTGATAAATGTTTTGAAGTGCTTAAGAGGAAATTAGAGCACCACAACTGAAGTTCAGATAGGTACATGCAAGTTACTTAAACAGTTACAAGTTCGTTTAGGATTTTACGTTTCCTACTTGAAGGTTCATCACCAGATGATTACCCGGACAAGTTGAGGCAGTTTTTCTGTGTAAGGTATGAAGTAGCATGGGGATCTGGTTTTCATACAATGTTTACCCCAAATTTTACAGGAAATGTGTCACTTTTGGTCCATCACTTTCTGTCATTTCTCCTGACTTTCTCTGATGCTTGTCTTCTGAATTTTCAAACTGTTCATTAACAGAACAAACCTGCAAAAATGTTCCCCGGCATCTGAAACTTGGAAAGTACTGACCGATCAGCTTGACAGGTATGAAACCATATTTTGGATCCTGCAATTTATTCCCCTAATCTGGGGACTAAATGATCTTTACGTAAGGATATTAAAACGATTTTCAAATGAGGTTCGCCAAAACAAAGCAAAGGACTCATTACCAGCCACAAAATCTAGAAATAGCTTATCATAGAAGTAAACAGACAATCAGGCAGTCGGGCAATCAGAATTATGGACAATTCCATGTCATTAAACGTGGAAGTAGTTATTGGTATTTTACTGGGTTCTCAGGGCAAGTTTTGATTGCCAATCGCACTTCAAAGCAATGCAAATCCAAACCAATAATTTCAACCAAATTTTGGGTTTCTCCACTGTTTTCCTTTACGCTGGTAATAGGTTGGATCAACAGCTAAAGAACCTTGAGGGCGGCCAACCCCGATGGTCTCCTGACAGTATATTGCATACCTCCGCGATTTGCAAGACAAGCGTCGAGAAGACTTGCTATTATCCATGCATGTCGAGTGCTCAGAAAGGTGTTTTCTCTTACAACTGATGAAGAAATATGCAGGTATTGCATTGATATGTTCCAGTGCTACCAGTCGTCGATAAAAGCACGATTACAGCTAACCAACACATCGTATTGAAATGATTATAACCTAGGCTTTCTACGGTATCATTTTGACTCATGGCGTGTTAATTCTTAAGATGGACAAGCCATTGCAAAACGGCTTTGTACGCAAATTACAAAGGCAACGGGAGCCATTAAACAGCTGGTCAAGGAGTACACAAGACAAAACGTTGACACGGTGGGTTGTAAATACCCCTCCACAATTGCGGTTGAAGACGCGCTAAGCATCGACAGTCCACTGTGGCATGTACTAAACGATGACATCCAACCGCAGTCTGCTGTTCCCTATTGTTTAAAGAGGCAACTCATTGATTTGTTTCACACACGCAAAAGATGCTTAGAGGAAATAGTCAACACCAGAAGAAGAAATGGCTCGGATGTTCAGTCATTTCGAGGGAAAGTTGAAGGTATTGGACACTTGGTCAAAGGAACTGATGGCACAGAAAGATACGGAGCGAGCTCGCGCATTACTCTCCATTGCCCGCACTAAAATAGATGAGCTTTCCGTATTCACAGGTCATCTCCACGGTCTCTTTTCTAATGATGATGGTAGCCATGAGGAATGTGAAGCTCAGTTTGACCTTGGAATTTTCCCCGAAGTGGATTGTGATGATGCAGATGAGGAGGTTCAGATGGAGGACGATTACAACACTGATGAAGCTGACGTGGTTCAACAGCTTGGCCAAAGTGAAGTCTTTGAAGACCTGCGTTCCGTTCTCAATGCTGAATACGGAAGTGACAGTGAATCTGATTCAGATAGTTCAGATTTAAACACAGAAATATCTTGATTGTAACTTGTGAGTCGTTTCAACCGCCTGTACCTTTTCCTCTTTCACTCAAGAATGTAAATCTACGAGCAAGTGTTACCAATCAGCTAAAAAAAATTAAGCTCAGTGTCAACTAGTCAGTCACTTTACACGACAAATAACAGCTGTCCTCCACGAATTAATTCAATCTTGCTTTATCGACTTTGGCTCCTTGACGCATCCTTACCTGGTCATTTTGTTATGACGTTTGAAGCCTGATTAAATTGAAAAAGTTTCAGCATTTTGGCCTAAGTGTCTTTGTTCGCGGGACAAGTATTTTAACGCATGGCAATGGCGACCTTCCGAGAAGAGTTTCCGTTCTCATTAGCCGAGTGGTCTCTGCCGAGTTAATTCCCCCCGTTTGTACGTTTCCCTCAAGTTCAGTTTAGAGTGCGGGAAAACTTATCGTCAAACTTGTTAGGAAACTATGCGATAAACATCGGATATGCGATGCTTGATGGACAGTGCTTTTTCCTTTTATTGCCAAGAAATTAACCAAATATACATAAAAAAAGCAAACAAACACACAAACAAAAAATATGTTACAAAAACCACGTTACAATTTATTGTGCACAATTCCAAAAGGTTATGGCGCCTTCACAGGGAGGTCAGCCTGAAGAAGTAAACTTCAGTAAGTCGAGTGAAAATAGGTTGCCGGCTCTAAAGGCCATTCATAAAACCACCGACAAAAATCGATTCTCCGTCATAGAATGCACCATTCAACCACAAAGTTTCCCGGATTCACTGTGCGCCATGAATGTGTGTTCGTGGTGGAAGAACAAAAACCACACGTATTTTTCAGGTCGTGCTTGGTAACAGCATTCCAAATTAGTGTCTGCGTAAAAAGGGTTACAAAGTAAATAACGTTGGTGTTAAATACTTAGGAGACCAAATAGTACACTAGTCTTTCATTCCAGCGTGATCACTTTGTTTCATGGAAATTCCTAATTCCTTTTCACACGTAATAAGCCCGTCACTTTGAGTGGTAAACACGCTTAACACAACTTTACAAAGTCAGAGATAAAAAATAGGTCCGCAATGCGTACGTGTGTCTAGTGCTGGGTTTTAGCGGTACTTCCGTGGGGTCTTGTTTTGTGTAGGTTTGGTTGCAAGTTCAATTCAACAATTTGAACAAGAATTGCTTAAAATAATTTTAGCTGCAAGGTTAGGTGGCTGAAATCTGGAATACAGAGACTGGAACATAGAAATCAGGGATGAACAAGTTTATTGTAAAAAACAGCCTGCATTACAAAAGGAACGGTAACTGTATGTATTTAATACAATAAGTAAGAACAAAACATGATTCAAGTTAGGAATTGTGATTTATTTTCTTTTACATCAGAAAATTTAATGAACATATAACTAATATAAAAAAGAAATAGAAAGTTTGACAAAAGGAGAGTATGAAGAAATGCGAACAGCTCTACTACTTGATAATTACTGAAGGTTTCAACTGAGACGGGTTACTTTTGTAATTGAAAATTATAAGTGGCAACATCAGTAATCTGCATTAAAAGCCTTGAGTTCCTGTTGAAACTTTCTCTTCTCAATGTATAAGCATTAAAAATACTGTTCATAAATGTACTTCAGTTACAGTTTTCAACTGAATGTACAAACTCAATAAAATATATAATATCTAAATACTTTTAAATACAAAAAGTCACTTGGGAGAAGGGGAATGCTATAACAGAACATTGTCCCAGTGATAATAACATGAACATTTTTGTCTTTAGTGAAAGATACAACAATGGCTTTGGTATCCTGTTAAATGGTAATACAGAGTGGATGCATTCTGATCTTTACCATTATTTTGGTTCTTGCTGCAGTTTAGTTCTCTGCAACACTGACTGCAGCCACAACTTTAGTTTTCTTATCAAAGGTAACAAAGAGCATCGGTGTATTTAGGAATGCTTCAACAACAATATCTTCACTTAATGACTGCTTAGCGTCAACTTTAAACAACTGTAAGGCACTGAGCAAAGTATCATTAAAAAATGTTACAGTGGTGTTAATGTCATCATGTCTCAGCAATGCCTGCAAGTGGTACTGACTGCTGCAAGCAGACACTTTCTGCCTGAGGCCACATGTTTCACACTTTACTACATTCCCTGGTGTTGCTGGAAGCTTTTTGTTACATTTGCAACATTGGCGATAGCACATGAAATTTTGAACACCAAGGACTTCAGCATTTGTTGATGTTTGGGTGAAGTAGTCTGGCAAATCACCTGGTGAAGCTTCTTCCTCTGGGAAAGGATCAGCTGGTGAAATGGAACAGTCATGCTTTGGTGTAGTAAGGTTAATGGAGTAGTTGCCATTATCCTTCATCACTTTAAGGTTACAGAAGTTATATGTGTTGTTGTCTGCAACTTCTGTAATCAGGTCCTCCCACAGGGTTAGTTTGATTGATTCAGATGGATCTAGGAGGCAACAGTCAGCTTTCGACTTCGTGCCATCTCTTGTGATTATTTTCTTCACTCCAGATAAGTGGACCACTTTGGCTTTGAGATTAATAAGCTGGTTATTGGTGACATTCGAGAGCATCGAGATGTTTAGAGTCGAGGGAATCTCTTCTCGTAGAAAAGTGACCTCCTTCAGTTCCTCTATTTGGACTCTTGCATTCATGAGAACACTGTCATTTTTAAGAGTGAAGTTGCTAATCTATACTGGGGACTTTTGTTTGCTGCATCTTTCAAAGTCAAGATGTTTGCTTGAAGAGAAACAGACTCCACGTACTTTGGTCGCTTCTGTTTGAATAAGCATATCAAAATAGCGAGTCTTGTTGGAGTGCTTAACAGGGGATACGTTATGAATGTACTCTGTTAGGTTGTTCATTGTTGTTGTCTATTACAACCAAGGTGTGTCTACCTGGAGAGCGAAGAGAAATAAATGGTATCAGTAACTGTGGGTTGTAGAACAGGTATCAAAGAAAACTGCAATCTGTATGTACTACGGGGCACAAAAGCAATAATCATAAAATAAACATACCTGGATATGTGTTGCTTATCACATATCTGCAGATTACCTCTTAGATGTCAATCACAGTGCATGATTGGTATCTAAGGTGTACATTTGAGTTAATTTCATTTTTTTGTACTCATTAACTATGAATATTCTCTTTAAGACAAAGAGAAAAACATATGGAAGTTACAGTGAAGGTGACAAGAAAACCATAAAGGTCTATTTTTGAATCAATGCACAGATTGCTTTGTGATCAGAAAAATAAGTTTCTAAAATGTGTACATGGATTTGTGATTCAGGTAAATTAGTGTAGACATGGTCTATAGTGGTTCTGTTATTAGTAGTAGAACATGATACCAGTTGTCTGTAACTGTGATCTCTTAATTATAAATAGATTATAAAGAGGAATCTTGTCTTTTTCATTTAACCAATTGATATTGAAATCGCCAATGAAAACTTTGAAACCTGAAATATCAAGGGTAAGAAGTCCGATCAATGCTACACACATTTGTCTAATTGGCACTCTTGGTGACCGATATATGCCTATTATGGTAATATGTGGAACTGTTGTAACCTCAGTGATAGTTATTTCAACACCACCAGTGTTGTTGCAAACTGGATATCCAGGTAGAAAAGGAATTTTACAGTACACTGCAGTTCCACCATAAGGTCTTGTACTGAAAACGTCAAGTTGACTGTCATTTCTAAATAGGGTATACCCAGTGATGCTGTAGTCAGTATCACTGTCTAAGTAACATAACCGTGTTTCTGAGAATACATTTACATCCATGTTTGAGTAGTTTAAGTCTTTTTGTATGTCCTCAATATGTCTATGCAATGACCTTGAATTAAGAAAACATATCTTAAAGGCTGTTGGATCTGTTTTATAAATTGGAATTATGGAAAGCTTGAGGTGCCGGTCTTTCTTAAATGTTGCATTTCTGCTTTTACTTCAGGATTAACAACTATTTTGCTTTCACAAAGGTCAGTAATATACAATCCCTCAATGGTTGTTACTCTGCTCAGTTCTACATAATGTACATGAGGTATTGCTCTTCTGGTGTTAAAGTTAACAACTATTCTAGTTTCAGTGTCACCCTGTGATCTATGTATTGTTTTTGCTGCTGCAGGTCTAAGTAGAAACTGCTTTCTTACAACTTGAGCTGTTCTATTTCTTCAAACTGCAAATTGTGCAGTAACAGGTTTGATGGGGGTCCACGTGCATTCAATGCCATTGACATACACATATCTGTTGTCATGTCTGGTTTTCTCACCAACATCCACATAGACAAATTGAACCCAAATTATACCAGATGGTATATTTGTGTCATACAATTTTATCATCTTGATGATGCCGCCAGCACCATTTGTGATACCATCATCAGTTCTTACATTTATGGCTATTTCTATTCTTTCCCCTTCAGCAAGTTGAAGATTTGAAGCTAATTGCTTTGTTTTCCTGGGATCCAGTGGTATTTGCTGGAAGATTTTATCTCTGAGTTCTGGAGAATTTGCACCTATAACACTATCCAATGCTTTGATGGTATATTTGTCACCAGTAGCTGCCCTGTGAACTCTAATATTAAACTCGTCAACTTTTGAGTTTTGAATGAACAAATGAGGAACATCAATTGGGTAATTCATACAGTGTTCTGAAATGCATCTTTCTTTCAGTTTTGCAATATCATCTTGGGTGTGATTACCTTCTCTCAATCTATTTAGAATTTGAGCAAATTCTCTACTTTCCCTTTGTCTCATAATTTCGTCCAGTTCAAACATTGTAAAATGTTCTTGCCATAAATTGGGGGCAAGAGATCCATAATCTGAGTTCTTCATATCTTTGAACACATAACTGTCCATAACAGGTTCTAGTTGAAACAAATCACCCAATGCAATTATGCTATTACCTCCAAATACCTCTTTAGTACCCTTGATATCCTTAAGTCTATTATTTATTTGGACATTTAACATAGTATTACCTATCATTGATATTCCATCAAGAATTATAAGCTGAACAGCACGAAGTTTACATCTGAGGGTATTTAGTCTGCTTGAGTCAAGAGGTTTATATGTCTTTAGAGAATGGCATGCTGGTATTGCCAAGGCACTATGTACTGTGTTCCCTTTGATACCATAAGCAGCTTTTCCAGTAGGGGCAAGCAATAATATTTTAACTTCATTAAAGTTTTCCCCTGCTCTGGAATTATAATGTTTTACTGCTGCAAGTGATGGCATGGATCACCATATAACTGATGAGAAACAGCTCTAAAAAAACAGTCACCAGCACCCCCAACATCTAGGGGTCTCATTCCCAGGTGATGTAACCGAAAGTTTAACAATATGGTGGAACCAACTGATACTGTAGTTTCATTGTTGACATTTACATGTAATTGAGGGCCTGGATTTAATTCAATATCACCTGAAGTCATAAGCTTCATTCTTGATACAGATAATCTTCTAGAATGGCTGCTTGATTTCTTTAAAAGCTTATTTACGATTGGTTTGCTTAGATTAACAAAGCTGGTGAAAAAACTGTCACATCTCTTAAGATATCTTATGTAACACAACTTATAGTCAGTAGCAAAGCTGTATAACCTTGAAGACTTAGGAATATATTTCCTAATGATGACCTTCCCCAAAAGGGTCTCAATGTTTGCCTTGAAGGCCTTTTCTTTTCCCCAAATGTAGCTCACGAAGCTGAAGTTCTTTCCTTTACGCATCGTAAACAACACCGCAGCATGATTATTCTGTTGGCGTGGAGAGCATCGATCGAACACTTGAAAACATCCTTTAAAGTCTTTTACTCGACCACATTGACTCAAACTTCGAAAGCTGTGGCATACTGATAAACCAACGTTATAGAAGTTCATCATAAAGTTTACAAGAGCAAAAGGACACTCACCAACTTTCCGAAGTGTGATCACAAGTGTGAAATTCCTCCTTTCCTCAAGGCACGGGTAAAAGCACATGGTGGTCAAAGATCAGAGTCATCGTCATATTTTCGTCCCCGAATTCAATTGCTCCCGACTCTTCCTTGCGGTTTTCTACTGGAATACAATTGGTCAACCGACAGTTTCCGAAATTATAACGATAAAGTATCGACATGGTTACACATTCCACTGGTTGAAAATCAGTGTACAGCTCATGTTATCCGTCACGTAAGGTAAACTATGAGTAAAACATCATGTTTCGTGCTCAAATGTGGCGTATATAAAGTGCTTTTCGAATTCCGTACGCTCTTCCATCGCGTCTGTGTGCTAATGCACAAGACACAAAACCTTGCTCACCTTTTGGAAACAATAAAACCAGCAGCAGAGGAAGTGCTGCGTTGAGATTAGGAAGGAGTACCAAGAACAATGGATGCGCAGGAAGTACAGTGGTCGACACTCACTGTGGCTCTGGTTGCAGATGACTGATAAACGCCTATAGAACTTGTGTGTGATGAGGTTGTGTCAAAGTGAAGGAAGAATGTATATTGTGTAAATTTCATCTTTTCGACTGAGGTGTTTTGTAAGTTCTATTAGTAGTTAGTTTGTTGTGAGTTGGTATTGTTACGGTTGTGAATAGCAGTGGTTTTTAACTTAAACTGGGAGTACTCATTAACAGGAGGTCGACGAATTAACAAGGGAAGGAGTGGGCGTAGGAGAAGTTGATGTGTAAGTGGTGGCTGAAGGGGTCGTGCAACTATCCATGGAGGGTACAGACAAAGAAATACCAAAGCTCCAGTCATGACGGGCGAGCCACAGCTTTCGGCGCTGGCCACTTCCGTAAAGAGACGGTTTACGCGGAATAACACCAATCTCTTTCTTTAAATCCAAGGGAAGGTTATTAAATGAAATTCCCAATTGCTGTATCTTAGCGTAAGGCATTTTACTTCCTCTTTTTCCGACAAGTTCACCTACAAAAGACAAAGACAGAAATTGACTGGAAAAAAAAACCAAGCTAAAAGTCACTCCTTGTTGCGTTGAATATGACACTTATACAGAAATCATAGCCATAGATAAAGGGAATTACCACATCAATACATTAAAAGCAGAAATAGAATTTATATTGGGAAAGAAGACTGACTTTTTTTCGTATTGCAGCAAATCACAGAAAAGGCAGAAGCTGAGTGTAAAACAGCTATTGACCCCTTAAATGCTTCTAATAGTAGTTTATGGAGATGTAGTTTTCAATCATGGGTCAACTGAAACTGAATGCGGCCATTTCAGTGGAAAGAGAAAACAAAGATATTTTTCAATAATTTGGAGGAACATCAGCTAGATCTTCGAAGACCTTAATCCGCATGTGCATGGATAAAGGCAAATATATGCTACAAAAACGCATACTGTATTTGAAGTTGAAGACTTCTTGTAGATGTTTTACTGACTTTTACTTGCTTTTCCACCAGGGAATTACCTATAAATTAAGGACCTATTTTCACTGGAAATATAATGCTTTCTTTTCTAAGTTCTTAAGAAACGAGATGCTTGTTGTAATAAGTTGTTGATCTAAGCATCAATGTAGTAAATTTCATTGAGATTCATTTATTGTTTTAATATATTGAGATTATATTGATATTTAAGAACATAGATGTACACTTAGAGTAACAGAAATTGAGTACCGGGACTACTGCTCTCGATAACTTTTTTTTGAGGTTCTGTTTATGTTTTGATTGCAGGAATGGAATGCAAATTGGAATTAACAGGTAATTGGTTTTACTAATTTTTTTTTTTTTCATCAACTCATGTATGGAAAAATCCAATTCACAAATTCTCAAGCGCAAAAAATTTGCAGAAAGATTTCAACATTACAAGTTAATTAGAATGAGCTTCTGAAAGTATATATCAAGAGTAAAGTGCTAATTAATGCATATCTACAGTCAGTACTCACAGTGTAATCTACTTGCAAATGTTTCCATGATGTTTGTTTTTAAAAGGCTGTCACCAATCCCAGCTGAACCTTGGTAACAAACACCATCATAAGCACATAACATCAGTGCATGACCACCAAGTGTTTCCAGTTCTGCAGCCTGTGTAAAACATTGATAAGGATTGGTAACAATTAGAAGAACCAAATAAGTGTGATAACATATATACTCATTACTTAAGCAATGTCAGTTTGTTTAGTGCTGGATTATAGTTGTATTCCATGATGGGAGTGTATGGTGACAAACATTTAATTACATGAAAATTACTGAGCTTGCATACTTAGAAAGTTGTGTAAATCAAGGAAAAGAAAAAAACCAAAAAGTAAGATATTTAAAACAGGTAATTATGAGTAAGTTTAAGAATAACTTTCATTGTTTATTAAGAGCTTGCTGAGACACCTGGTGACCAACTGTAAAATTATAAGAAAGGGGAAAATTTTTGGCATATCTTAAATTACAATCCACACAGATAAATATCATAACTTTATTTGACAACAGTCAATCTACCAGTAATATAAATGTAACAATAAGAAAACTGATAAATTAATGCTGATCAATTAAAATCAATGTCGAACAGAAAAATTCAATACGAAATGCTTGTTTGCTATTATAGCACAATTTAAGACCAGTTTACAAATTAAACAAAATCATAAGGTCAGTAAATGTATTGGGTATATCATTTCAAGAACTTGTCAATCCAGTCTTTATAGAGCTTGGTGAGTTGAACTTGGTCATTTATAAACACAAAGTCCACACAAAATGTGATAAATATCATTGTAAGTTTGTAATAATGATGATGATAATGACTATGATTATTACTAGCTGACCTGTTTCATGATGTTGCCAATTATCTTCTTGGCTTGTTTATCAGCTGAGGGTAGTGACACAGCTGACCCTGAATCTGTTGCCACCTTTTTTTAGGCATCTCTCTCTGAGTCAGACAAGTTCCTCCACTTTTCTCCGATGGTGCGAAAGACCTCTGCACTTCCACCAGTTTGTTCTGTGGAATAAAAGGACACGATGCATTTTTCAACTTAAAAGATAAGATGTAAAGCACAAATTTAGCGAGATCAAGAATGACTACCTTTTGTGGAGAAACTCCCTTGTGAAAGCATTAAAGCCACTTTGTTTCCTCACTAGTTTCTTTTCTGTCCTCTTGTGTCCATCAAGCACTCTGGAACCACTACTACACTTCGCATTGTGGTTGTTTATCCAGTGCTGACCAGAAAAAAAAGTAATGTTTCACACTAAAAGAAAAAACCAAGAAAAGTAAAATTCTAACTGGTTTAGCAGTTTGACAAACAAGAAAACTTTGAACTAACTGTCACTGACAACACACATGCAGTCACAGGTACTTTAGGGCTGACACTCAAAAAGTCAACTTTGAAACACTTTATGATGGTAAATTCATATTATCAACTCAGTAAATAAAACAGAATTTTCTTGCTATATTTCCCCACAAATGCAGCACCACAGGTTCTTTAGATACTTTCTCTCTTTATTCAATTGGAAAAATATATTTTCCAGTTACTTTATGACATTGATATGACTTAAAACAGTTAGATGACATTGTACAGTAGCTAAAAAGGCTATTGAAAAAAGGAAACTGTTATTATATGCTCTAATTTGCAAAGTCTGGGAGGAGAGGTCTGTGCATGCAGTCCCATAAAATTAAAGTTCTGAGCTTCTTCAAGATCTCTAAAAGTATTTCTTTTTGTATCTCTATTGTGTGGTACAAATACCACATCAATTTTGTCTATCTTAAAATACTGAAAAAGATGCAAAATAACAAATAAAAACAAATTGAAAGATAGAGAGACACAGAGAGAGGAGAGGGAGAGAGAGAGAGGAAAAAAAAATAGCGATAGCAAATGAATAAAAAACATGTAAATCTAAAACACCCCAATGACTTTTGTTTCATTTGCTAGTTGCTGGTTCGAATAACATGTGAAAGTTATCAGAAGTCAACTGTGAATATGACCTTCTGCATTAACATCCTCGTATGTAGTACCTTATTCAAAACACTTAGTTCAATTGGGTTTTACTGTATTAATATATAAGACAAAACTTATGTAGGAAACACATAAAGTGCAAAGAAAGGGAAATACTAAAGCATGGCCTGACCAAAAACCCCCTTAACACAAACTAAAACCAATATGTACACCTGAAAACAAACTAAAAGGATCCAAAGTAATCTTAAACCATTTGAAACCATCTAAAACCATATAAACCCATCTTAAATCATTTGACCCATGTAAAATAAATTGGCAACCATCTTGAATCTACTAAAACCATTCAGAACCATCTTAAACTATCTGGAACCATTTATAACCTTCTTAAAACATCTAGAATGATCTGGAACCATTTGAAACCATCTGGAAGCATCTGCATCCATCTACAACCAACTCAAGCCATCTACAACCAACTCAAACCATCTACAACCACCTCAAACCATCTGCAACTAAATCAAACCATCCACAACCAACTAAAACCATCTAAAGCCATGTACAAGCAACTGAAACCATCTTAAAACCATCCTAGGGGCCTGTTTACATGAAGTTTGGGGGACTCCACCTAGGTGAGGTAACCTGCCTATCCATATAATCTCTTACTTTATCTTGATCATGTTTACATGATAGGCAGGGTGACCTGCTTAGGAGAGTGTCTCCCAACAGGGATGGCAATTTGTCATGTAAAAATCCCAAGGTGGGTCAATGTATCTTGCTGGGGTGCTAGAGTTCCTGAGGTTGTAAGATTGTACATTAACACAAGTTATTTCTCAACCACAGGTAGGCAGGTTACCTCAACTACTAAGGGTCCCCCACCTTTATGTAACCAGGCCCTAAACCATCTTAAACCATCTTAAACAATCTACAAGCAAACCATCTTAAACCATCTAAAACTACCTCAGTGCAACCATCTAAAACCACCTTTGCACAACCAACTAAAACTACCTAATTGCAACCATCTAAAAACCACCTCAGTACAACCATCTAAAAACCACCTCAGTACAACCACCTAAAACTATCTTAGTACAAACATCTAAAGACCACCTCAGTACAACCACCTAAAACTACCTCAGTACAACCATCTAAAACCACCTCAGTACAACCACCTAAAACTACCTCAGTGCAACCATCTAAAACCACCAAAAATCAAAGAAATATTATCTTAGCTCGAGATGGAGATAGTAGGCTGGTTTAAGAGGCCAGCTGTAGATGAATGATTCAGACTATCATTGTGCTCGACAAATAGGAGTTACAAAGGCCATCATTGTTCCTATAATTTCCTTACGGAAAGCTAAATTACAGTCGACCTCATTTTTCAATTGACAACTTGAGTCAAAGAGGACAAAATTGCACAAATGTATCAACAAATGTCAAACAATGGCACCCAGTTAATTACATTTTCATGTGAAGTAAGAGAACTTTCATTCAGTACAAGAAAGCGGTACGAAACGTGTGAAGTGGTCCCAAAAATTGAAATTGATTACAGAGGTCTCCAGAGGAGCAAACTTTCAATGCGGTACTCAGAGAACTCTCTTAGTCGATGGTAGGTAGTTTTAGATGGTTTTCACAGGAAAAAATGGTAGATTCCCATATTGGTAATTAAATGGGATATTAATGGGTTTCTAAAATAATCCCAAGAAAAACCCAAACATTGCCTAAATTGGGAATGTGAGACTGTTCCCAATGTCCATCTTGTTGGGTATTGTAGATTCCCATTTTTGGGTATTCTACAATATCCCAGAATTGGGAATCGCCTTCAAAAATGGGATTTTCATGGGAAACAAAAAGGGAATTTATAGCAATTTCCACTTTCCAAATTGGGAATTCAAATTGTTTTGTTGGGTTATTTGAAAATTACCTATTAAAACCCAAATATAACTTGAAATGGGAATTCAAAATATATTAGTCCTAATTTCTACAATTGTTTGGGATTATTGAATTCCCAATTTTTTAATATTTTCAGCTCTTCCACCATTGGGAGCTCTGATTTTTATCAAATAGGCCTTCCTTGGAACTGAAGCTATACCAACAGTAGTAATTTATAATTGTAAGATAAACCTTCCTTAAACAAAAGATTTCGCATCAAACTTCTCACATATTACATTGCTAATAATAGCTGAGACAAGCTAATTTAATATATATAAGAATTCCAGTATGTTTGAGGAAGGTTTTTAGTACATATTGATTTGTCTACAAGGTAAGGATGAAACCCTCTCTGTGTAAGCCAAGAAGTAATGTAACTCCAACTTTCCATTTTATTAGGACAATGCTGCACAAAGCAGATATGTTGCCATTAAAAGTATTACAATAAAACAATATATTTTATAACAATGCAATAATAAGTAGCTTATATATATATAATTGGCTTTCTGCATCAACTAGTGTTGAAAAAACATCATGAGGGCTGTCAAATGCTAAGTATAACTAGGCCAGTGATGTGAAGTCAGTTGACAATAAAACAATACAAATTTTACAACTATGGTCTTGAAGTTTATTATAAATCTGAATACATGATTAATAGTGGAGTCCTAAATTTGCTATCAGAAACATTTGAGAAATCTGGCATGCTTAAGGATCAATGACCTGCCAACTGACTCCATACCACACAAAGTAGTTATCCAAAGATAGATGTTGAAAGATCTGGAGCTGGCTGAACATGGTGTGTATTACTGAAGCCAGCTATAATTCAACTTTGTCAAGATGTAGAAATCAACTCAATGCATTCCTTACATATCACTATACTTTGGTACAAGTGCATGCACAAAAATGAATGATATATAAGGTTAATTAATATGTGCAATATTATTGCAATATGTTTTAACACAACATTATAGGGAAATACTCAAACGTACCTGCCAGTTAAGATTTCTGGTCTGCAATGCAGCTTACTCTTAAAAATGAATCAACTTCAAGTTTATGTCAATGTTAATTCGAAAGTGTACTTTTCCTGGACCACCATCGATCAGTGGTACATTAATGTACATAGGGTTAATATTCAACTTAAACAACAAACAGCTGGGCTCAAAATAGTAGGCTGCCAATGACTAAGCCAAAATGCAGACAAAATTTCAGAGCTATGAGAAGTAAAGTAACTCTGAGGCATCAAATTAAACTGATCTTTGATTTTTTTTCTTTTCTCCCTGCCATAAATATGGATTCATTCTTCGGCAGTGTTTCAAAATATAACTGGTGGGTGATTTTTTTCCATCTTCCATAAACAAAAAGACAAGGGAAAATGCCAGACAGCTGTTTTTCTATTTTAAGCCCAATAACCTGTGAAAACTATATCAATGGTGCATGCACAAGTAATTTCAGTCTACAAGAACTACAAATGAAACTTCTGTTAGAGTACCAACTGTTTTCCCTGGGTAATTTTTGGTGAAATACAATGCAACCTCATCTGCTTTCCCATAAATAAAATATGTTCCACTGTTTGTATCAGCATGGAAATGGGTATCTATAGCAAAGACTTTACCAGTGCCATCACTTACAATTAAGACTGACTTTTTATGGCAAATAAAAACAGCAAAATGTTGCCCTCTTTGCAGGGAAAACTGAGTAAGATTAAAACCCAAAGTGCATGAAAAAGGATCAGTTGAAGGCGATAACCAAACAGGTTTTGTTTCTGAAATGTGCATATGTTTCTCTAGGCTTGTTTCATATATTTCCCCCACATCATGAACATCAAGAAGTATGCCCGGTTTATCAACATATCTATCATATATACTATTCCCTTCAGAAATCGCTTCTGCTACAGCAGAATGCCACTTATTACAAAGCCTTCCATGATGTAGCAGTAACAGCTTACAAGATTTTGATGCCAATTCAGCAAGAAATATAGAGATAATCGTACATGCACTACTTCCTCTTCTTCCTCCTAGTTTTTCTTGGCTTAACTGTTCCTTGGTAGTCCAAATAAGAACTAAAAAGAAAAGTCCTATTTCAGCCACTCTTTCATATCTGATACAATGTCCTTAACAGAAGACACGGTTACATCGCTGAATGTCAAATTGGCCAACTTGCAATTTTCTAACTCATTAACAACTACATATTCCTTGTCAATAAATGCTTGAGCAAGAAGCTTTGTTACTGATGGCTTAGATTTCCCTCTGACCCCAGCAACTTTAAGATATCTGCACGCTGGTAGGATCTGCGTGTGTAGTTTTACATCTTTCATTTTTGTTTCTTTAAATACTGCCATTGTGATGACTTCAGCACTTTTAAATGAGAGTTTATTGCACGAACTCTACGGATGCGTGTTCGTCTTATGAATAAAAAAAAAGTTAGTAGGATGTAGCTTTAAAACAGTAATAAATGCAGCAGTATTAATTCTTGAGGCAAGGAGTATTGGATGATATTTAGCAGTGTCAAAATACCCTAGAAAGAGCAAGAAGATAAATAGTCTTAAAAATACCACCACATACAAGCTTCAAGTACCATGATTTCCATGTGCAAATGACCAGATATTGAATATCTATTGGTCTGATTTGACTCAATACTAAGCAAATGCCTGTTGTTATGATCTTCACAGTCGGAGACTAAAGGCCTTGCAAAATATTTTTTCTGCACATTTCACTGAAAAAATTCATTTTTTGACAGTGATATTGTAGTTACATCATGCTTACACTGTTAGGTAAATTGACTTTGTAGCAGGATCAAGAGATCTGATATCTGGAAGGGTTAGTTTTCCTTTTTGTCTGCCATCCAGCTGTTTACCCGCCACAGAAGTACAAGCATTTACAGATCCTCTTTTAGTGACTAGTAAAAAAGAAAAAAAAAAAAGAGAAAGGAGAGAACCATGTGAGGACATCGACAATGTAAGCTTTATACAATACAAGCATGGAATTCAGTTACTGGTAGAAGCCCATGCCATGAGAAAAATAAAGAAAACGTTTTAAAATTACTCTGGAATAATCACTTTCAGAGCGGGAAAAGCCACGAGACACCACGAAGCCCGCGAGAACTTCACTGACAGATGTATTGGAAACTGAAAAGAAAGCATTTCTCCCAATAAATCCTTTGTGATCAAATGCTAAAGTTTTCGCCTAGTGGGGCTAAAGAAGCTTACGGATAATAAATGTTTCACAGAAACCATTTTTCTCCCTGTGTCTGCCTCACAGTAAGCTTAATCTAAAATATTTAAGCTCAATTCTACTAACCTAGTCTCTGAACTGATGAAGAAAACTTTTCTTTCTTCCCAATCGTGTTAAGGCCAAGCCCTTCCATCGAGTTGTCGTTTCGAATGCGTTGGGAGAGTAAAGTAGTTCCGGTTATTTCCTCTTGCACAAATCTCTTCGCAATGCGCTCATCGTTGAAGATGCTCATGACCCACCCCTTGACTTCCTCGCACGTCCACTCTGAAGTTTTGAAAAAACACCACTGTCAATCGGGAATTACAGAAGAGAATCATTTCGCATTAATTTCGAAATTGAAAACTAAACGACAACTTACCAGAGACATTTATATCTGAAACGATAACATTATCACTTTTTCCTTCCAGCAAACTGGCGGGAAAGGGAAGCTGTTTTGGTCTAACTTTTTGTTTCTGTGTATATGTTCGTAGGCTGTCGTTTTCAGTTGATAAATCATCAGTGTCTCCTCTTTCAGGGCTGTCCATTTGGGATGAGAAACAATCATCGGGAGAGGAAAGTCTTGGTGTTAGAAAAGCGCGAGAAAGACTCTCACTGTGTTCTCCCACCATTTCTCTTAATTGAATGCTAAAAAAAGCGCGCGAGAATGTTTTTTGTAATATATTACCTCTCTTGAGTGGCTAATTTCCCCGCCTCTGTTCTTTGGACGTTTCTCATTGGTGGCGTTTAGTCACGTTTTTGGTAATTTACATCTCCGCTGATATTTTCACCGTCGGCTCAATTTCAATATGGCGGATGAGCGCGCACGATCGAGTGTTACAGGAAAAAGTTCTGTGCATAATTCGAAATGTTCCTCATGCATCATTCGAAAGACAAGGGAAACACTCTTTTAACTTAAGAGGTAATCAAGGAAAACTCGAGATTTGACAAATTATGGCGTTTTGCGCGGATACAACCTGGGAAATTTGTATTTGTATCTGCGAGGACTCCCAGTCAGAGCGTGTTCATTGTGCTTACAACGATTGCAACGGCATGCCTGTCTCAAGAGCGACCGCATTCAGACATCGTAAGCGTGAACATAGCAGTTCAAGGGTAACTGGAAATTTAGGCTTGCACGAAGAGGAAATAGAGGGCCTTGAGGAGTCATCATCTAGTGAAGTTTTACGAGCCGTGGACCAAGATCAAGAGATGTTTGATTACTCAGACACATTCGTGGATAGTCTCGATTCTGGTACTCCTGAAGAAAACGAATCCAATTAATTACACGTTCATGCAGGTGATGTAGACCCAACCAGAACAATAACTGAGCAAATAATAGATGTAATTCTTGATGCTCTACAATTGCAGCTTGAACTAAAATTGTCAAACATTGGATTTGATCATATCTTGGACTGGGGAAAGAAACTATTCATGATGGGATTTAGTGAGTAGTATCAACATTTGTGGCCAAAATGTTGGAAAGATGCAGAGGTACTTTTGCATTCTGTCAGCCACAGGGATGCTAAAAAGTACATAATTTGCCTTGATGAGAGCCACAGATGTCACTTTGGTTTAATGTCATCAGAAGATGATTTATGTCCTCACTGTAACAAAAAGGGAACTATTCCTTACTACTATCTTCCCTTTAGTCCTAAGATTAACCTCTGGGCAAGTGATCCTATGTTTTGCAAAAAAATGCTGTCACACTGGTTTGAAAAGGATCATCTGCTTGTACAAGAAAATCAAGATGGTTGGGGTTTCACATGCAAAAGTGAGATATGGGATGGAAGACGTTTCTCAGAGCTTCAGTGGTTTTGGAATCCTGAGGAAGAGTGGCAATTACCTGCCAAATGTGATAATTGTGGTGGGGTTGTCTCAGTCCAAGATATCAATTCTTCTCCTGATGGAAATGATGGACAAAAGCTGGTAACCTGTTTATCCTGTGCAGTCACTTTCCCCCATGTTATCCAGAAAGCAACTGGAGATCCAAGAAACTTAGCTTACATTCTTCACTGGGATGGATTTCAGCCATTTGATGGTAAATACAATCATGCCTCTGGAGCTATTGAAGTTCAGATAGCTAATATTATAGCCGCAAACGCTAATCACACGTATTTCAAACTTTACTAGAACAAACTTGACACATTGTTGAATACGGTAACTGAAAATGACAAAATTACAACCACGCGAATGAGCATAAAGTAACTTACATCGTATGAGTGAAAGTACTGGAAAACGACAAAGCGAAATAAACAAGGATACTTACAAGACGAATGTGACCAAACCCAAAGACGAAAACATGAAACCCAGAGCTAGATATGTAACGGTAATTTTCACAAACTAGACAACTAACCAAATAAATTACGCGCAACCAATATATATACGATATGCAAATAAATATAACAAGTACAAAACTGGTAACTGACAAAGGACACTAATGGAAGACGAGAAAATAAACACCTAACACGAAACTATGAAACACCAACACTAACAAAAAATGATAATACAAATTCTTGCGCCTACAAATATGTCCAAGGAAGACAGACAAAAACAATCTGAGATATTTGTTGTCGGTTTTGTGGCTGCGTATTTGCTGCCAGAGAGAAGGCCGATATCTCTGGATCCATTTTTGTCACCTCTTCTTGATGAAATTGAAGATAGATTTATCAATGGCATCGCAGTTGATAATTATAGTTTTACATTGCCTAACTTCCCTTCTGGGCTTTCGAAATTAAGGCATCTTATTTTGTGTGTTACTGGGGACCATGTTGCTATTTGTGAGGTTTGTAATGGAATTTTCTGTGGAAAAAACCCTCGTCGACGCTGCAAATGTGGAAGTATCTTGGACCCTGGTAGTAATCACTATTACTATGGAAATTACCGAAAATGGACAAGGTATCCATGGCCAAAAAGAAACATTCATGATGAACTTGAAACATTGCAATTAATTGAACAGGAAGAAAGAAGAACTGTAGCTCAGGAAATGGCAAAAGAATCAGGATTTACTGGTTTGTCTGTGCTTCATCATCTCCATGCATTATATGGTTTTGATTACCGCAAACACTGTGTTTTTGATGTTATGCACATGGTTGCACTTGGAGTTGTAAGAAATAACCTTCATTTCCTTCTATCTAATCAACTTTTGGATCATAAAGTACTTCAAGAAAGACTATTTAAAGTGCCCAGGACTGCAGAATTTCTTTCTTCTCGATATCCGAGCAGGCTTTCAAGAATAGGGTACTGGAAAGCTGAAGACTTCCAAACGTTTGCCTTCCCTATCTTGGAAGTAGTTTTGGGAGGCCTTGTTTCCGAAGAACATTTTGAAACCTGGGAATGTTTAGCAAGAATTGTTGAGTATCTGTATTGTCAGGGAAGAAATGGGTGGACCATTGACTCCACAGCAATTTTTCACGAAACTGTTTTAAGATATAATATTCTACCTGAAGAAAGCCAGGGATTAACTTACTGTCATGCTGTCAATCATAACCTGACATACATTAAAGAGAATGTGATAAACTTTGGTCCTCCAGATAACGTTTGGTGCTACAACTTTGAGCATGCAGTTGGTCGCTATATTGCAATATCAACCAACTTCAAAAATATTGAAATAACTTTTGCAAGGGCAGAGTTGCGCAGAGAAGTTCTTAAGGTGCGTTCTTCCTTGAAAGCGCAAGGAAACTCTTCTGCAGAAACTGTTTCTTATCCAAAGGAGGCACACTATGGATCTCTAGCTGAATGGGAAAATGCCAAACAGCATTTCAGTGATGAAGCAAATCACCTGGCCAAAATTAACGGTATACTAGTTGGAGCATCAAAACCTGTTCATTTGTTTGAAGAAGTGCAAAGGAATTCCATCCTTGCTCAATTTGGCCAGGATCAAGGTATAACAGGTGAAAGCCTTAGTGATGTGGCACAAGAATGTCGTAGTATCTATTTCACCAGTGTTAATGGTAACAAAGGAATGCTTTATACAGTAGGTGAAAACATAATTGTTTCTGCTGAAGATGGCAATGAATGTGTTTTAACTATTACTCAGCTGCTAAGGACAAACGTAAGCCACGAATATCAATTTTTTGTTGTTGGAGATTGCTTCCAGGCAGTGATCTATAACTCTGAAAAGTAACTCCACCAATGGAACAAGGGAGCCTTAGTAAGGCCATCAAGTACTGAAAAGATTGTCCATTCTTCTAAAATCCAGCGGAAGGTTATGCTTTTTCCAGATCCAGAAAATCTTAATGATCCAAGCATTTACATTTGTATCGACTTTCAGAGACAGTGCTTTCCACTCTCCAGTGTTATTGTTCCCTGTTATCCTGAAGTGGGTGATATGTTACTCACAAAGGGTGATGACCCAGTCCCGTGGAGAGCAGTGGTGTTAGCAGTTCAGGAAAGGACTCAAACTGTCCAGGTGCAGTTTTATATACCCCATCCTCGTTGGGGTAGGCAATCAGGTCTCTGGGTTCACACCCTCAGCAAGTACACTTCAAAAGTATACTTGGCAGATCTGCAGGAAATTGGCAGAGTAATGGACGAATGTTTAAAGAACTCTAAGGGACGTTGCTGCTGTTTCCTTGAAAGGATTCATGTTCAGGCAATCAGTCATCATCTTGGTACAGGTATTAACTTTTAATAACTGATGATAAGAATGCAGATCTGGGTACATACGTTTTACAGTTTACACAGCAAAAAATGTATTGGCAAATGACTTGACCATGATTTTGATATGCCCAAGACATTCTTCAATAATTCAAAGTCAACATATCATTTTTCAGGGTTTCAAATTTCAAACAATGTTATAATTTGGAACTCTCTTGATTTTTATGTCATAGTCAAGTCAAGTCAAGACAAGTTCCAAACATGCAAACACATTGTAATTGCCATGCATTTCAGTACATGTACTGATGCAATTCCAAGCTGTTGGACATAAACCTCTTAGAGGAAAGAATGATACTGATACTGAACTCACTGGGAGTATCCCTAGTATGGTGCTCAGGCGTGCCCTTATAGTATAGTGCCCTTCTCCACTATTGCTTTTTATTGTTGGAATATAGTGTAATAAAATAGACGCAGTCCAACAACCTATAATAACATTTGGGGAAGTTGTCTCGAAACCTAATGCTTCACCCATATTTTTTCCAAAACAATATCATTTTAGCAAAGTTGCTTTTTTACAAGTTTCAAAAAATGGCCAGTTTAGGAATTTTGAAATAAACTCTTCCTTTTTTACCTTTTGCAAATTTCCCAATTTGAAACTGATCTTTTGGGCAGAAGTTTCCACCAATTTACCAAAGTCTGCAACACTATTCCCAATGTTGGGTTTTAACAATGGGAAATTTATTGAAATTCTTGTGTAATACCCAGGATTGGGGTTTCAGTTTGGGAAATAGTCTTAAAAGTCCCACTACATTCCCAAGATTGGTACACTGCTTTTCATGTAATAACCAATATTGGGTTTTACATTGGGAGTTTCTTTATTATTCCCGATTTTGGGAATTTGTACTTTTTCCTGTAACAAAATCCTAACTAATTCCCAATCTTGGCATATACTTTCCCACGTAATACCCAATGCTGGGTTTTTACTTTGGGAATTTCATGCAAATTCCCATGTAATACCCGTTATTGGGATTTAACTTTGGGAATTTCTTAGAAATTCCCAATTTGGGAATCATATATTTTTTCCTGGCTTCAGGTAGTTTAAAATGCTTTTAGGTGGTTTAAGATCGTTTTTGTGGTTTCTCGTCGTTCCATGTTATTTCTATTTAGATGGAGAGAAAGTACAACACATGCTTCATTTAATTTCTTTCGACATCAAACGGCTTTCACATCATTTGTGAAAGGCTATAGCTATGGACAACGCAGAATTAGGACTAAACTGGCCGGCGAAAACCTTACACTGTAACTTCATATAAAGCCTGTGTGTAATAAAATTAGAAAAATGCTCAAAAGATGTCCTCAGATCGCAATTAAATCAACGTGGTTTGTAACAGAATAGGTCAAAAGATCAGAAAAATTAAATTACTCTATCTTCAAATGGCCTGAAACTCTTAACAACATACATACATGAAATTTAGTACAGGAAATTAGTTATCCTGGTGCCTGGGATAAAATGAGTGTTAATCAAGGCCGTGAGAGTTAAAACTACCTTCACTTGGTCTTCCGAAATGCCGCCTCTTGTGGCACATGCACGAATTTTGTCACACATCGCTTTCTTGGTGGAAGTCATTCCCTCGTTGAAAAACGTGGTCAGCACTTCCTTTTGTTCTTCTGAATAAACTAATCGAGACTGCTTTTCCATTGTAAAGTAAAACGGTCAGACGCGCAATAACCTAATGATCCACGTTGTGCAGGGATACAAAGACCAAGCAATGGGGTCAGCGAAGCGTGCTGAGCAGGGCACTAATATTTAATCCCATACGTCACAGGTTCACGATAGGTAAATAGGCCCTACTTTGACCGCTTGTATGCGTTAATTTGATACTAATTAAATCCGCATGTAAGCGGTTAATTATGAGCGAATCGGGTGCTTTAAGAGCGCGATATATCCTGGGCACTAAGTGGTTGGCTCAGCTTGGTTACAAAGCGGAAATGAATTGGGCTAAAACCGGAAGTTGAGAATCACTTATCTTTGTGATACGTTCTAGCAGACAAACAAACAAACAGACCGTACAGCTTTCTGAAAAACGTTTACGAAATTCTGCGAAACCCAAAATATAGGAAACTCATGAAGGTTAGTTGCTTTAAGTTTTGTAAGTTGTCAATTAGTTGCGAAATTTATTCTCCTCAGAGCAGGATTTCGCCTGTCCTGAGGTAAAACTTAATCGACTGTTTCAACTCCAAACTGTCCGACTTTACTCGTCTGATCAAAAACACTTGTAATCTGACAGGCCAATTGGGACAGTTAAGCTGCCAATGAAAATTAAGCACTTTGCACCATCAACTACCTAGTGAACGCTTACCGATCAAAACGAAGAAACGCTCCTTCGTGAGCAGGTGGAGAGGTCCACATTGAAACAAACATGGATGGAATTAACTAGTCCGATAACTGTTATTCAGTGTCTATAAGAAGGGTAAGTGCTCTTACAAGAAATTTTCTATAGCTGAGTTTCTTGAATTTTGTTAATGACCCAATGAATTGGTAATCAGACTTCGCGTCGCACAATTTAGGCGTAAAAGTTCCCCGTAATTTCAAATTAGCCTCGCGATACGTACTCCTCTCAGTTCTATTACCATTACTTATTATTATAATCCACTTATCATCTATAATAAGTTTATTACAATGTGCGAGAACTCTCATTTTAAGAGGCGTCAGCTCTTACATCACAAAGTGCGACCAGTACTATTACAAAATGCGTCCGCCTTTTTTATCACAGAGTGCTATGAGTATTAGTATGAAATGCAACAGCTTTTTTTACATCAAAGTGCGAAAGTCAAGTTTTATTACAAAGTGCGTTAGCTTTTTATTAAAAGTGCGACGTCAAGTGTTATTTCAAGTGCGCCTGATATCTTAGTGCGACGATCGTACAAAGTACGAAGGAACAAACCAATGGCTTTGGACATTTGGACTTTTAAGTTCGTTTAAACTGTTTCAAATATCATCTGTTGTCTATTTTGGATATGAGACATACACTTTGCCTTTAATTCGTATCATCTTCAGTGGCATTCATCTTCCTCGTTTATCAACACTCATAAAAAAAAAGAAGAAGAAGAAGGGAAATACATTTACTCAGATTTTTATATCCACCCAAGATATTATCTTATGAAATGTGGTATACTTGTGAGAGCGTGGTACAGTGTTAAAGTATACAATCCAGATAATACTCTAAGACTTTCCCAATAAAAATAATACATTCATTGTCTCTTGCAAGTCACTAAATTTTTTTTCCCTTTATACTTATATTTGGCATATAGTTTTCATCTCATGCAATTAAGTTTTATTTCTTAGAAGCTTTAGAAAGAGATGCAGTCTTGTGATTATAAAATTCGTCTGTTTTTTAAACGTGGATTTTTTATCACACAAGAATAGGCTCCGCGATATAGCTAATTAGGCTGCAAAACGGTCACTTATCACAATTGTCTCACTCAGTATTCCCTTTTTTTGAGTTTTTTTGGCTCCCCATATCTTAAAGAAGAAGCCATCTGCCGAGGTTGCATTTATTGACAAAGACTCGAACTAGAAATGTTAGCTTCCATTTCTTGCGCTTCTATTTCGGCAAAGAGAACGCCTTCTTAGCAGATAGGGTAGGAACTATTTCTGCGGTATGTCCTGCGCTTCAAATTTATGAATAGCGGCATTTCCGACACAAACTGAATCTAGTAATCATATTATATCACTGTTTGGAACGGAGGTCGCCATTTTCCATGTGTTTGTTTTGAGTCTTCATTAAAATGGTGGGAAAATGGGAAAGTGGGAATTGGCTCATATTTGGAAGATCAGCGGGAAACGGGTTCAATGCAAGTTGCCGTCGATTGCATCCCTACCATTTGAGACGGTCCTCGCGCATATTGATGGTGGTCGGGAATGGTGTTTGCAGCCAACAAACAACAACAACTCTTTAAGAATCTTGGATCGCACATTATTTTTGGTTTTCATGATAAATTACATGTGGAAACAGCGATCTGATCAGTATTTATATTTTTTTTTCCGATTTACAACAGTTTTCCAATAATGATTTATTAAAAACAATTACTATTCAAAATATGTTCTAGGATTTCAATGTCCCTTATTAGATTTCAAGAAAGTTAGCAAGATTTGAATGGTACATCTTTTCTCAACAAACGGAAGACTGGTTTAAGTTAGAATCGATAACAAATCGATACTAGCGCTATCGATTGAGGTTTTGCGGTAGCGATTTCCAACTAATCACAAACGATCGGTGGTGTCACAGACGATTGTCATCGTTACAATCGCTGTATTTTTGTATTTTTTTAAGGTTTTACACTATCGATTGACAATTAAACCTATGACTGATATTTGGCTATCGATCTGCCTCGGAACACCAGTGATTTATAATTAATGATTTTAATTGGAGTCTTATGACGACGTTTGGCGCAATAACACAAACCATTGAGGTCCATCACTAACGACTGACCATTTTTGAACGGAAGCTAAATTGTTTTACGATCACGATTTGTTATTAGCTCTAGCGATTGATATTTTGGCACTAAAGATTGAGTTTTATTCCTAGCGATTGATATTTTTGGCACAAACAGCTCCCCATATATACTGAATCTCGTTCAACGATGGCTTTCTTATACGACTTAATATTTACTCACCGGACCGAAGCTAATTTTGAGTATCCCATCCGTTTATCTCTAGAAATAAAAATACTTTACCATCTACTCATCAAACAGATAAAGTCATATTCGTAAATCAGTATCGACCCGGGAGGGAATGATCCGGTAAAATGTTCATTTAAGTGTGGCAATGCAATTCTATCTTAAAATTCCCCCAAGTCACAAAATATTTAAATGTCTCCGCTCAGTTCCATCAAAGGTTTCATGAGATTTTAATGGTGTTCATCGCCAAAGGTTATAGAGTCAGAAAACTTAGGAAAGAAAACGGCTAATAGTTGGGTCTTTAACAAGCCAAGACAGCTTCTTTCCCTCCCCGTTCATTTCGAAACGCTCAATAACATCATCATCTTTTAAGAACAAATCGTAGCCGCCTGTCAAACTTCTAAACGCAGCGAAGTCTATAAGAGTGCAAAAACTGAAATAGGAAATACAAACACACGCTTATTAACTCGTAGAAGTAAGACAAAACTAGCCTGAGATACGTGTTACTGACCCTAAGATACGATAGAAAAACGGAGGTACAAGCTAACATTAGGAGGCCCGTATGGATTGTGCTAGTAAAAGTAGCATATTATGCTACTATCATTGCCAAATTATGCTCAAAATTATGCTGGTTTTTGATTTAAAATTACCGGTAGGCTACCTTTTACCTCTTCGTATGACGTTGGTCAAACTTTGAGGTTTAAGTATGGAAGGAAAACCCTCTCACCCGTTCGATTCTGCGACAATTAGGTTTGCTTCTTTCCCCAAAGTTGTGCTATTTTTTGCTGATCGAATATCTGAGGATGAGTAAATAGGTCAATATTTTTTCTTAATTAAATGGAGTACTGAAGATAATTCAAAATGGCGTGTATCGTAATGCCTTAACATACAATGATCTACAGCACTGTAGCTGGTTTTCCTTTCTTTTCGTTTTATCCTCTCCACCCGAAAAGCAAACTTGCAGAAGAATACTCAAATAAAAAGAAAAGGGGGCCCTTTACATAACTACTTACACTTTCACTTTGCAGGATAAAAAAAGTAATTGTATGTTTGAATTCATCCATCTGAAAAAAAGAAAACAGAGAAAAACAAAAACAAACTAAAAGTAACACTAATTTGTCTTAATACAATGACAAGTAATTCGGATTTAAGAAAACTGTGTTCAGAAGGTAGTTCTGATCACGTTTCATGCATGAATTTTGGAAAAATTCACTCTTCGCGTATATCTTAAACAGCATTTCACACACGAGTTTAAAAGGGATGATTTGATGATTTGATTCCTTGATTTTAAAAGAAGTAAGTTTCGCCAATTGTTTCACAATTGTCTCACCCACTATTCCTTTTTTAAGTTTTATCGCTAGCGATTGACATTTTAGAACTACTGATTGGGTTTTATCAATTGTGATTAATATTTTTAGCACAAATGGCTTCCCATAACTTACAGAGGAAGCCATCTGCCAAGTTTGCATTTATTGACAAAAACTCAAACTAAAAGTGCTGGCTCCCCATTTCTTGTGCTGCTATTTCGGCAAATAGAACGAACTACCGGTAGTTGCTATCGTTGTTAAGCCAAGTTGAATCAGTCGTGCATTAGATAGGATAGGAACTATTTCTGCGGTAATGTCCTGCTCTTCAAAGTTCCGAATAAGGTCATTTCCAACACCAACTAACTCTAGCAATCTTCTCATAGCACTGTTTGGAGCAGACGTCGCCATTTTCCTTGTGCTCGAGTTGAGTCTTTATGAAAATGATAAAGTGGGAATGGGTAATATTTGTAAGATCAGCGGGAGACGTGTTCAAGTTGCTGCCGATTGCATCCCTAAAATTTGAGACGGTCCTCGCGCATGTCGATTTTTGTCGGGAATGGTGTTTGCAGCTAACAAACAAAGGCAGATATCTCAAGTCTGACGTCTATGAGTTCGATCTCGCAGAGCTCGATCGATACCGGTATCGACAAGGAACACAACATTACCGAACACTTAAATTACAGCTTCGATAACAAATCTATACTAACACTAAAGATTGAGGATTTGCGATAGTGATTTCTAATTTTCACATCACAGACGATTGTCATCCTTATGATTGCTGAATTTGAAAATAGCACAAGTCATAAAAGTTTTACAATATCAATTGAAATTTAAACATAGGATTGATATCTGGCGCTATCGAACACTGGACGAAAAAACGGATTTGCACCATATTTGCGCAGTGCAAATGTGAGCAAGTCTGGTCCAAAGCCGTAGCAAATGTGGTGCAAATGGGGTAAATGCCACATTTGCTTTAGATTTACACGGGGTGGCAAATCCTGGTGCAAATGTGGCATTTACCCCATTTGCACCACATTTGCTACGGCTTTGGACCAGACTTGCTCACATTTGCACTGCGCAAATATGGTGCAAATCCGTTTTTTCGTCCAGTGGAACTGCCTTGGAACACCAGCGATTTATAATTAGCGATTTTACAATGGCGTTTGGTGCAAAACACAAGCGATTGAGGTTCAGCACGAACGACTGACCATTTTAGAACGGAAACTAAATTGATCTACAGTTATGATTTGTTGCTACCACTGACGGTTGAGTTTATCTCAAGCGATTGATATTTTATCACTAACTACTGAGTTTTATCTCCAGCGATTGATATTTTTGGCACAAATGGCTCCTGATACTGAATCTCGTTCAACGATGGTTATCTTATACGACTTAATATTTACACGCCGGAAGCTAGTTTTGAGTATCCCATCAGTTGATCTCTTCGGATAGAAATACATAACCATTTACTCATCAGACAGATGAAGTCAAATTCGTAGATCAGTATCGTCCCCAGAGGGACTGATACGGTGAAATGTTCATTCAGGATCAATTGTAGCGATACATTTCTTTCTTAAAACTCCCCAAGTCAAAAATATTATAATGTCTTCGTTCAGTTCAATCACAGGCTTCATGGGATGTTAATTGTGTTCATCGCCAAACGTTAAAGAGTCAGAAAACTAAGGAAAGAAAACAGCTGATAGTTTAGTCTTTCATATGCCAAGACGGCTTCCTTCCCTCCCCCTTCATTTCTAAACGCTCGACAACATCATCTCTTTTTAGAGATTAGTAGTTAGAGACTACTAACCCCAAGATACAATGAAAAACTGAGGTACAAGCTAACACCAGTGGGACCATATGGATTGTGCCTGTAAAAGTAGCATATTATGCTACTATCGCTCAGTTTTTCTAAATTATGCTCAAAATTATGATTTATTTTGTTTGTTTGTTTGTTTTTTTTAATTAAGCTACCTTTTTACCTCATGGTATGAGGTAAGTCAGACTGCGAGGTTTAGGTATGGAAAGAAAACTCTCTCCCCCACTCTATTCTGAGACAATTACCTTTTGAATTAAAACCCTGTCTCCCCTACTAGGTTTGCTTCTGTTCCTAGATTCTCGCTATTGTCTGCTGATCGAATATATAGGGATGAGCACAAAGGTCAGAATTTTTTGCCTTATCACATGAAGTAATAAACACAATTAAAAATGGAGTCTATGGTAGGGCCTTAGCATAGAATGATGTACCGTACTGTAGCTGGTTTTTCTTTCTTTTCGTTTCATCCTCTCCATCTTAGGGGCAAACTTGCAGACGAATACTCAGTTGGAAGGAGAGGGCTTCCAAATTTTTAAAATAAATATGGAAAGATATTGTCTCCCTGCGTAAGCCATTTTAATTCTTGTCGACTAGGTGTTTTTTGCGCATGCGTTTGGCTGCCACCGGATACATTTCTTCTGTTAGTGGGAAATAAGATTTATTTGTCATTATGTATGTGTGTGTGTCAACTTTATTTATGGAGGGTGACGACAGCCAGTTTAAAACCAAGCCAACAATTACTCAAGGTTGACGTCCTGAAAATGATCCCAGAGACCTAGATGCCTAAAGCTGAACACATTGATCAGTGAACATCAAAGCAGGTTCTATTATAACTATGTACACGTTCGTTCTTCTTTAAAACTAGATGCACAACAATGAATGAAACCTTTTATAAAACTATTTACACTTTCATTTTGTTAAATAAACACAAAATCATTTTAAGTTTGAATTAATGCATCTGGAAAACAAAACAAAGCAAAACGAAACAAAAAAAAAACTAAAAATAAGCACGTATTTATCTCAATATTTCATGATACATGAAAGGCAATTCGGATTTAAGACAACTGTACGTGGAGAGTAGTTCTGATCACGTTTCATGCGCGAAGTTTGGAAAAATTCACGCTTCAAACAGCATTTTAAACAGCATTTCACGCGTCACGAGTTTAAAAAGGATGCATGCTTTAACCAATCCACAAATTCAACGAGTAACTTTTACTTATCGAACCCCATGCGTCGTTACTAAAGTCAGATTCTCTTCTGTTATTTTCCTTGAATTTAAAAGAGGCAAGCTTCGCCACCGTTGTCCCAATTCCGTGATCGGCACCTGAACAACTAGTTCCACCTCCCTCAATCATGATCACAGAACCACTCCAGCCCTTGTTACACCAGAAGCCGACCTCATCAGCACTTTACAGGTCACCACTGCATGAAGCCTGTCCGAAGCCCTCAGTTGTCAGGTATTGTCCTCCATATTTAACTTTGCATTTTCCAAGGCACTCACCCTTAGACCAGACTGAACCGTTTCTGAAGTTGCCATAGCCAGTAATTTTGGAACGGAATGTCTTCCCACTCAGACAGTTCCTTGTGGTTTGCAATAGAGGAGTGTGTCCAGAGTCATCATTGCGCGTGATCTTAAGCTCTCTGCCATTTACCAGTCAGAACGCTGGTGATATCATGTCTGGGTTGTGTGACGGGTCAGTGGTTTCTCCTGCAGCTTGAGCACTGTCATACCACCAGTCTCCTGAGTCATCCATCCAGTATTTAGTGTCACTGTTTGAAAACCGAGCGAGGAGAGTCCAGGCCTCATCCTCTGATACCATGTCACAGTAAACCTGCAAATAAATAAAGAATTCCATGCAAACTTGCATTTTATGATCCAAACTTGTTTTTACGTGAACTGTCTATAAGAAAGGAATTATGAATTCCAAACATTCTTATTTTTTAACGGTACAAATCTATTTTTTTCTTGAATTGTTCAGAAATGAAGAATAATAATTAAGTTACTAAAAAGTTCTTGGATTTCATTTTTGTCTCCTGGGGCTCCAGCCAATATCTACTGCTGACCGCCATCCCTTGTTCGCTGGCTTTGATCTCACCACAAGACTCGGCAGGCATCTCGGGAGCGGAGCCTAAAGAGACTTTGGGAAAGGAACAGTAAAATGCTTTTCGTTTGATAACAATTACCTCCTTGATTGTGTGGTATTGTCATGTTCAATTACCAACCTAACATCATTTCAGCAAGGAATATTCCAAGGTGGCCATATCAAATCGCAAGATACTGTAAGGAATTAAATAATTTCTTGAAATGCTATAATATTACATCTGATGTGCAAAGTTTCATTGAATGTTTAAAATATGCATGCTCGGAAGGTAACATCTCGAGAAATACCGGGAGCCAACCACATGAATTTCTTGTTCCTGTAAGGCTTAGACTCGAACAGAGGAGACTCATTCCCCAACCCCCCCACCCCCCATTCCCTCTTCAATTATTGCGAGGCTTTGATTTGATCTGATGAACTACACAAGTGATATGTGAATTGTATAGGGAATATATCCGAGCTTCAACCCGGTCCCAGGACAACGCTGACGGAATCAGTCACATTGTAGTACGATGACATTTTAATAGTGTACAAAACACCTAGAATTTATAAATGAGCTTTAAACAAGTCTTCTCTTTCTCTCTATCTGTCTGTCTGTTTATCTCACACCTCTCCGACAAACCTCTCCTCCTCAAAAGTAGCTGAACATGTGTTACCGTCATATGCAAGGTTGAAAAATTTATCAAATTGCTGAAAATTTTGGCTTAACGATACTAACCAGGTGTGATTGTCCAAGGACTAAAGGAACTTGATGTTTTTAGCCGTGAAAAGTATTCAGTTTTCACGAATCTTTTATATAATAGTGATTTTAAAGACTATGTTATTGTCCGTACCTCTGTTCTTCCATCGTCGCACGTAGAATCTACTTTCATCTCGGACTAAATCTTCAGGTCTTGCCTCTTTGATTTTGTTATTAAGCTCGCAAAGTTTACCAGTTTTGACGTAATTGTAGCTCTGACATGTGAGTTCGCTGTAGCAGAACATCAGACACTCGTACGGATCTTGTACCCTTTTTGATTTAGAGATGTGACCTTTCAGAGTCTTTCCACCCTCTGACTGCTCAGCGGGTTCACATTGCAGACTAATGGCCATGCGCAGAGGAATCAAAGATGAAAAGTAGAAAATATACAGTACCGAAAACATCTGACCTGGATAGACTTTTACTCTATAAATAAATAAATAAACAAATAAATCAGTTAAAGCGCTCATGCATAGCGTGACAGGCGGCTCTTAACATTAGCAATGCAAGAACCGCGTCTCTCCTTCCCCGTAAAGATTTGAAACGAATTGGGAGAAGTTGCCGAGAGTCAGCAACCAGACCCGTTTCAGACCTCTTGCTGACTCGCGTTGCTAAAGACCACATACTTTCCCGCTGGCGAAGACACACTCGTGCGTAAAGGTGAATAATGAGGGCCTGCTTAAACGTTGGGTTTAAGAGGGGATCGAGGGCTACTGGAAACGAACGATATATTTGACTTAAATGAGAAATGTTTTTGACATAGTTTTAGAGAAAACGCCGGCTTACGCTGCAACGTAAGGATGAAGCGAAAACGTTACACCGTTAATCTGCTGCAATGTGTCGCTCAGGGTAACGGAAAATTCGCAAAGTGCTTAGCGATGTATGGGGACTATGAAAGTATTAGCTTCTTTATATAAGATATCGTTTGAACATCGTCGTCATTTCCTAATTTTGTTGATAATCGTCGATTTTTGTTTGTTATACTTACGCACAGTAGTACTGTGAGGATCTCAATGGTCAATGAAGGGGGGTGGCTTGACAGTTGGCGGTTGATTTCAATTTGCGATTTTGACAGTTGATAGTTTTATTCTAAGGTCTAAAGATTAAAATTTAGGGCCCTTTTTTCTCCTATCAGGTCTAATCAGTTTTTTTCCTTTTTTAAATTCGATTGAAAACTTGATTAGAAAACGGTGCAAAGTGAAGTGAAGCGATCAAAGCGTTAAAAAAAGGTTGTGACTCAATCACGCTGCTCGAAACCAGTCTTCAACCGAAGCCGAACTTGTTAAACTTGAGTACCCTTCAACAGATCGGAGGTTTTAACTCCCGCCACTCCCACCACTGAGCCAAATTATATTCAAAATGCAAAAGAGCCTAAAATATGAAACAATAGAAGCACTGGACCAAAGCCGAACGTGCCAAAAACCCGAACAAAGACAGTAACGTACTCACGGCGTCTACAGCCACAGAGCCACAGAGAATCTGCGTGAAGCTAGTTGTTCTCTACGTTCATATTTTGTACATATCCTGCATGCTGCAAGGATCAGTAATGTCAATAGTCTCATATGGGTTAACGGAACGCAAGAGATGGTAAATTTCAGTAAGAAAGGTAATCTTTTCATTTCGTCACAAACGTTGGATAAAGAGGAAAACATTTTATGTTTCCGTGAGGAATCGAACGTTACGTTGAATGAATATTTATGGCTATTTATGGAAAAACTTGAGTATTTCAACAAAATGTGAAATCTGTACTTCATTGAAAATCTTGGCAATTTTTTTCATTAATAAATCGTTTTCAACATTCTTTTGCTTTTTTGCCTTCTTCTGGAATACCATGGAACAGTGAGGATTTCTCTGTTTTCGAAACTTTCTGCCTGGGAAAATATCCTCACAGTGATTGTCCGATATCCGAAACTTCCAAATCATTCCACAATGCACACTTGTGTCCTATCTCGAAGCAGAATCAGTAGCGTTAGGAGAGTCGGTTCCTCAGGTTTTTTCTCACTGGATGAACCGAGAAATGACCCAATTGGTTTCGCCGGTTATCCCAAAATGTTTTCGATAATATCAAGTATCGTATAACTGGTAATTTTTACAAAGCAATGTTCGACTCCGTTTCAATCAACCTCCAATTTCTTCAGACGTCAACTCTTTATAGTTTTCGCTACCTCTGACACATTTGCTTACCCTATGAGCTTGTAGTATCTGTGTTTGATTTTCCTTCACAACTTCCAACTTTTACGATGTTTACTTTCTTAATTGAACTAATCTCTCTCGATTGGCCTCTAAACTCCGCTTTGTAAATGAAGCTGAAATTAATTTCGTTTCGGGGCAGATGAGGAAAGCATGAAACAGACATCCCCTTTTTTCTAAATGTCATCTAGCAGTAGAATGAGTCCTCAAGCAGGAAATAAAACGAAAATGTATGACACGTTGATAAACATTCATTGTGGCAAACTCTTCATATCAAATTGCTAGAAACTTCGCGCTGTGTTGTGCTTATGCTAGAATTGAAAATAGAACAATGAAAAAAACAACAGAATGTCCTTCATTATTTATACTGTCCTCCGTTCATCGCAGTTTGGCAATTACACGAAAATATAGAAATAACTAATAAGAACTTTATCAAAGGACTTGAACTCATTTTGAAAAGGTTTGTGTTTGACTAACGTTGAGCAAAGGGCTTGCTAAATTCACCATGTTCGCACAATTAATTTTCCTGGGGTTCCAAACTATTTGTTTTCATAATAAGCTATTGAGAAATAAAGCTCTAAAACAGGTTTTGGAGTGTTCTTATCAAAACCTCAGTAGAAATAGAATGATACCATTGTTTTTTGTTTCTTTGTTCTTCTGTTTTTTTTTTTTTAATTTACATAATGAAATTTAGTCAGCATAATACTTCACACAAAACTAGCAGCTTTCCGCCAAGCTGTAATATTTTCATTTTAAATTGTTTTCTCTTGAATAAAAGATAAAAGACTCAAATGAAAACAGTAAAGTATGAGATGCATACTAACTCAAGCCACTTTCAGCTAATTTTCAACTGTATAAAATTATGAATTCACTCAATCATGACAAGTGGATAATATTTGTCTTCCTCGTTGTACCAACTTTAAAATGAAAATTCTTTAGGAAATTCCTTAGAAAAGAATGAAAGCTTAACAAGTTTCTTTAGGAAAGTTCTTCCCAAAATTTGAAGAAGCTGGTGTTCTTCAATAAAAATATACGCCCTGTTTTAGTTTCCATGGAACGATCTGCATGGCGAAATCCCAGGATGCACAGATTTTCCTTACAATCACCTTGCCATTTGAAAATTAAAACCGTTTAGGGAGGCCTGACTTTCTCACCTCCACAGTGTAGGAATTAATTTTTTCCGTTTCTTTTGGGGCGAAAAATGTCATTAGTCAGGTTTTTTTGTCTTTGCTTTGGGAAGTTATGGTTGAGAATGAATGAATACGACGAACATTGCCCTCAGTTATTCAAGTTTCGTGCGAACTCAAGTCGTAATGATAAAAAAAATAACCTTGACTTACTTCAAACGTTTGCTATAATTGCCTTTTAAGTAACTCAAACAGTCCAAGATATTTGCAGTCTCGAGAAATTTTTGGCCCTATAACATGTTCTACTCAATGTGTTATATTTCAAGAGCAATTTTGTTAAATGTAAATGTGGTGTTGCGACGAACGTAATAAAAGCAGGTGTTTCAAAGATTTTTGAAGAAAATTTTTGAACAAAGAGAGGTGCAAGAACTAATTTTTTTTTAAACAAAGTAAAAGTATAATTGATTTCTGTCATGTAATTTACAGTCTTTTCTTTCGATTTAATCTATAATTTGATTGGCAAACTGTACTTTAATGGTAACTTTCTGTCAGGAAGAACACGAAAAAATAAATGCCAACTGTATGTGCCAAAAGCAATGAATAAATGAACAAAGGGGTTGGTTTCGAAAGAAACTGGGGAGCTGTTAAACCTTCTAAATTATGCAATTATTATACCCTCTCCTCCTTAGGGACCATTCTCAATCCGCTCTCCCCCTCCCCTCCCCCTGAGGAAGGGGTGTGAAAAGTTTTGTGGAGGGATCACAGGATTTTCAAGCGAAACAACAGGAGGAAAGTAGTTGTGACCAACAGCGTATAAAGGGGGGAAACTATTTGGTAAATTGTATCGTGACACAACCGCAATCCTCTGACCCGAGAGTTTATTAAGCTGATGTTACGAGCGGAAGTTCTTCGTTAGAGCGTAAGATGAAAAGGACTAACCATACAGTGACCAATTTACACTGTAAACTCATGAATGAAAGTGATCCTCGCTGTAACGTACACTACTTGAGCAGTAGTGAAAGTAAGGCCTGTAGGGGATCTGAGCCCATGACCTGTAAACTTAGTTTATTAAACCAAATTATCTTGTACTTGCATAATAGCTTTTATTGCCAGTTTAATCCCTTCCAAAAATCGTTATAAACTATTTTGATATTTTCCGACAATTGTTAACTCGACAACCTGCTACCTGCTCGGAGGTATGAATGAATAAATAATGAAGCTTGAAATTCTTTCTGTTATTCCAATTTCAATTCTCGAAAAGGCTTAGTTTTTCTTAAAGCTACTAGCAATTTGAAAAGGGCCAAGCGTTTTTGATCTAGCAATGAATTTACAATTTTTCTTTTTTCCTTAGGCACAAAATATATTAACTCTGGTTATGTTCACTTAGCAAGAAAAAAAAAGCCAATGAAACGACATTTCAAATTTATAATGTAAACACCCTTAGGTTTGAAAACCAACCTCTCTTTAAAAGCTGTTTAATATCGCCCTAAAGGAACATTTTTAACCGCATTTTGGGAGAAACCCATATATATTAGAAGTGATAAGACACAAACCCGGCAGTCTTTCAGTGGTTTTTTTAAATAGTTAAATTAATATGTTAGGGAAATAAGTTATAAAAAAGTCCCATAAACACGGGCTTCGAAATGGTATGGAACAGCGTTATGCGGAAAACCGGAAAATGAATTTGTTCTTGTGGTAGCGAACCCAAGGAACATCAGATGACATTCTTTCCGTGAAAATGTTTTGGAAACAATGGATTTGCACTATACTGTTTGCCAAAATATTTGCAAGAGGGCGAGGTGTGCTGTGGCTGCAGGTGCACTATTTTTACTTTGATAAGGTTCTCTTATATAAACAGGAAAAACTCATAGCGAATATTTTCATCCGGCCTTTATTGTGCTTATTATCTTCATTTCGATTAATTTTGGAGGGTCGCAAATACTCTTTGATGTTGCTAAATCTAACCTGGTTCTGGTAGGGATTTTAAAGTTCAGATGTGCCGTGTCCCACAGTCAAAAGTTCCTTTTATTACCGCTTCCTAGCCATGGTAATAACACAGCAATTTACGAAGCTTTTCCATGGACACAGTAATCAATACAGCACGGAAAAAATTTCACACAGTCAAACAAACATAAAAACGCTTAATGCCTCAATACTCTTGAAGCTACGCACAGTGAAAAATAACAATGCTAGCAATTATCGCGAGTTTTCGACAAATTTACAGAATACTTGCAAAGTACATTATAGAAGCTCAGCGAGAATTCATTTTCACTCAGCTTCACCATATATCGTTGACGAATCATAAATTCCCATCGAGGTATCTGGTTCATAAGTCAAGTCCAAGCAAGATGCATTCGCTTTTTTGTCACCTTTTCTCAGTAATCTTGTACGAGGATCGAAGTGTTTCTGCACTAAATGTGATGCATAAAAAGTGTTTTTTCTTCTACACGCAAAAGGATGTGTTGTCATTGTCACAGTAACTCCATGAATTAGAAAAACACTTGTTTCAATTTCCTTAGTTTCTTGGTTTATTAGGGGGCAGTCATTATCTATCGCTCGGGTGGAGTTGAGGCGGAGGGGGGGGGGGTGTCGGAGGAATTAGGGGGTCAAGTTTTTATTTAAAATTTGTAAGAGACGACTGATTCCCTCTCCATTCCCCCTGAAAACCATGTGATCCTTTCCCCCCAAATTCCTCGACCCCCGGTCGATAAACAATGACGGGTCCTTTGGTCATTAGTGACTACTGAAATAAAGAGCAGTAATGTACTGTTTCCATCTCTAATTAAAGGGTAAAGGCTCTTTATAATGTTCTGACGTGAGACGACTTTTATCGTCTTCCCATAGCGGAGCTCGAAGCGCGCGGTCACTGCCTGGTGACTTGTTAAGCCGGGAAAATTTGGTCGTAATGTCAACGCACGTTGGTGAGTGTAAGTGCCACTGTGCATGCGCAACAAGCTGCCGTGAGCGCGTGTGAATTCTAAAGATAGCACGGGAGGAGGTAAAGGAAAAGTCTACGCTCAACTTAAGAACTTTTTCGAGGGGTGGATCCATTTGATAGATACTTTTTAAGGTCCCATTTCGATGGAGATGATTATTCCAGAAGCCCAGATGAAAGGGCGAGTAATAAGCTGAAAAAAAAATTGGAATCTCTGAAGAGTGCCCGGTTTTATTTTTATTGCTGATATGTCCTTGTCCTGACTAAATCTTCTCACACAAACATGTGATGACAAAGGCTGGCAAAAGATTTTGATTTTCTGAGATAAAAACGTAACTCGAATACTTGTAATGTTTACCTCCCGAGTGCTGCAAATCTAGATTATGGCTAAAACACTTTTTTACTTTTCAAGTCAGCATATTGTTTCCAAGCTATTCTGGAACATTTAAGTTACAAGAACAGCTTTACTTTTCGCAATTAAGCAGTTGCAATTTCATAAACATTTGATGGTAAATGTCGACGTGGGCAGTCTTTCTTGAAAGATTTCTTGGAGTTGTAGATGAATAAATAATGAAGCTTTTATTAGATACTCTTATTTCAGTATAAATTATAGAGCAGGCTTAGTTTTTCTTAATCTACACTGGCACCTTGAAAAAGATCAAGGCTTTTCGATCTAGCAATGTATTTACATGTCAAAGTTGTCCGCTAAATTCTTCACTGTTCGCGAGAATCAAGTTCGCTTTTTTAATTTGACTCATCAATTTTTCATAACAGTTAATGTATTGTAGTTTTTAATATATGCTTAGATGATCAGGTTCAGTCCACGTTTTTTTCGATACTGCATAAATTAGGATGGAAACAGAGGGGTATTCATTCATACTGGACGCAAATGATAGGCATACTTTGATTTGTTCGTGACATTGTTTTCGTTTCTATATCATTCTGAAGCGCATTGCCTTTCTTGATATCAGTAAAAACTATTTAGCTCTGAAAGTTTTTGGTGCGACAAAAAGATCGCCTTTTATTGAATTTTTAATCTTTCCTTAACAACGGAAGAAATTTATTTTGGCTGTATCTGCACGGTGGGGGTATAAAAACCAATCAATCAAGATTCTTTTTATTGATAGTGCAAACATCCTTGAGTGTGAAAACAATATTCTGTTGAAAAGCTGTTCAGATATCGTCAAAGATAAGGAAAACGTATCAGACTTCGTTACAAACAGAAGGGGCAGACAGTTGAGGTAATCCAAGGTTAGTTGGATGTCCCTTTTTGCACTGAAATTTCTAGATACTTGTTAAATGGTAGGAATCTTTCGGCTAGATTTAGATTGTCGGGGTAATCGAAATGAGTTATTTTACCATTCAGGAGAAAGAGGAAAGAAACTATTTTAACACTGGTGATTTTCAAATAATCAAAACCTGTTTAAGCGCCAACGACCTCAATGAAAGCAAAAAGAAATTCATTGGTAACGCTCTTACCTAAATCGTAATGCAGAGGCATTCGAAGTAGTTTACGTGATATAATAAAAATAGAAATTTCGTAGATATTTGCCATAAATGTTTTGAAATGGAATGAAATTAAGCAGTGCATTGCGGAAAAATAGAGACGTACATTTGTTCTTGCGTTTACTAAGGCATTTAACAATCAGAGGGTAATCTTTCGTCTTCGAAAAGTCTGGAAAAACAGCGGAGTTGCACTGTTTTTCTAAGGAAGCATACATACCCAGTCCTCCACACGAAAGTTTAATCAAATCACCAAAAGTAGTTTAGTTTTTCCCAAAGACAAACTACAACACCACAACATACCTGCAGAAAATGATTCATCGTGTATCGAGTTCGGTCTGCACGGTTAGATAACCCCTACTTTGGGAACTCATAAAAAGGTGTTCTGAACTTTGTAGAATGCTTCCAGTATGCTCTGAAAAACTCACAAATATTCGGTGTCTACTAGATAGAAGTTTTAGGCCAGAAATGGTTAGCGCTAATTTATGATGCCGACACGTAGCAATTTACTGAGAATTTCTTAAACGCATTTATCAATCCGAACAGAAAAATGTTCTCATAGAACAGACTTATAATCAAAAAATCACTTGAGTCATCAGAATATATGTAGCTGGGGTATTGTGCACAACTGAGATAATTGACGATTTTTGCAAAGATTGTGAGTTTTCAGCGATACTTCCTCGTTATCTCAAATGGGAAAAATTCCACAGCAGCTCAGGGATATTTCTTTCTTAGCTACGCAATATATTACTGCAGCGTAGCAATGGAATCCTTTTCTCCAGCTCTGTGAAACAAAACCATTCTATTCAAAGAATTGTTTAGAGTCCTTCTCAATTCCTGAAACTGATTTTCCTAACCATTGCAGTATTGCTCAATTCAAGGCAGATATTCCCAGCTCTGTATTTCTTTTACTTTTTGTCACTGATCCCTCTGCTCATGGCTACTGGTCCCCAGTGTAACCCAGCTGAGCAATCTGTGAGTGGAAAGGCTCTCAAGGGTCACACCTATCAATCAAAAAGGGTGCAAGACCCGTACGAATGTCGGGTGTTTTGCAACAACGAACTCGCATGTCAGAGCTACAATTACGTCATACCTGGTAAAATATGCTGAATGACAGAATTAGGGAAGAGAAACCTGACGATTTTGTCCAAGATGAAACTGGGTTTTACGTGAAAAAGTGGAAAAACAGAGGTAGGCCCATATCAGTACTTGAACCAATTCACTTCACGCAGATATTTTAAATACCTAAGAAGGTACCGTAGCGTCCGCTAAGGGCCACGCAAACGACTATGAGCGTGTTATGCCGTATGTTTGAGGCAATACATTACGGAATAGCTGTAGGTCCTAAAAGGTGAGGGTGATTAATGTGCAATAGCTGTAGGTCCTAAAAGATGAGGTTGATCGACGCACAATAGCTATAGGTCCATAAAGGTGAGGGTGATCGATGTACAGTAGTTATAGCTCCTAAATATCTTTAGATTACCTCACAAAATAGGTATGTCTTAATTGCTGAAAGGGATGTATCACAAAAAAGCGGCAAATCTGTACAGCTGAGAGGGGTTTGTCACCAAAGAGCTATCAATTCTTCTTTTAAATATGTTTCAGCGATTTTTACCCAGTTGACATATATCAAAACTTTGAGATGATATTCCGTAATTGATATCATTTTCTTTCTTCTCGTCGCCGTGACTTGAAATTATACTGATATTGTGAGGATAAATTAATTTTTCATGACTCCTCGGAGAGAAAGTCGTGAGCTCTTATAAGCAAGATTTACAGACTTCAGTTACATTCCCATCTGAGATTTGATGCGTCAAAACTTCGTATTTTTTATATCTCTCAGCAGTTTGTGCCCCTGTAGGGGTAGAAGATCCACACATAATACCTGACGCCCGAATTACCGCAAGTTCTTATTATCTAAGTTATTATCCACACATGGGACGGCTTAATGGAGTAAAAGATTGGTATCAGAAAACTACTGCAATCACCGACGACTACATAAAAGTTGATATGGGAGCGCTTCACACTGTCTGCGCAATCGCAACGCAAGGGAAGAAAAATGGGTCATTCGTCAAAAGCTACAAGCTGTCCTTCTCTATTGATGAAAGCAGCTGGAGTGGAATCAGGAACAAAACATTGACAAGGTTTGAAATAATTCCTCTTTAATCTTCTCTAGCCTGTTCCATTTATTTGTTTTTTAAAATAAATGTGCTGATCATTCTTATGGGATGGGGACACATGTCAGTTTCTGGTTTATAAATTGCGCGAGAAAAGGCTCGTTGATGTTATTGAAGATGATTATAAAATACTTAATATCCTACAGTATTGGAGGACACACGTATCCGTCATTTCATGGTAATAATACTCAATGTTATATATCTCAGTTAGTATGGTGCACTATGATCAGTCAGTGAAGAGGGCCGTATTCAATAGTACGGCCCACTAAGTTTAAAAGTTGTTTGAATTCAAATCTTCCCCCTCAATGAACCTGAGATATAATAAATGTCTTTTCATCCTTGCTTCGCGCTTGGGTGGGCCATAAGACTGTGCGAAAAATCAAGGTTCCTTTGATTAAGATACAGAACCATAAAGGGAGGTAACTTAGATTTTTTTCACATCAGTCAGTGAAGAGGTCTTGTTTTTTAAGTACTAAGATTATTCCTTGTTTTGAAAACTAGTCGAAAATTATAAAAGGATAGATAATCAAGGTCTTTAATATATTATTCTTTAATATACTAGATGCACCAACACTATCCAAGCAAAGTGAAGATTTGGTGCTACAATCGAACCCATTTTATCCGAACTCGTAAAGACTGAACTAAATAGTCTAGATAATCGTAAGGTGGATGATCAAAAATACGAATGTTCGTGACTCAAATATAAAACTAAATAGGTATCACGTAGTCAATACATATTAAACAAGAATAAAAGTACATTTCAAATCATTTAGCATCATTGTTGAAATTTTCCAAAAGCATATACAAGAATTAATTAAACAATTGAATGCTTACCTTGATATAAAATGCTGAAATGAATCTATTTCTTTCTAGCTGCTACGGCATGTGCAT